>NC_079435.1:1106482-1406482 GCF_903798145.1 Danio aesculapii | reverse complement strand
ATAACCCCTCTGCGCACCGACGGCAAATGATTTAGCACCGGGAGTGTGAGGTATTTCCCTTGTACAGTCAAACCGATCTGCTTCTCCTTTATTTTAACAGTTTAATTTGACCGTTTATTCTTTTCTTGTTCACAATCACAGATATTTTAGTGACAATTTCAGAACTTATCTGAGTTTATTACGTCTGAGAGATTATTGCAAATTCACTACACATCTATAATGATATACTGTATTTAACCAGCAGTATATTTTGTTAAATTGACATGCTTATATAAAGCGTAGAGCAAATATAAATACCCCTTTATTGACCATAGGCTGTTAAACAAACAGGGATGGTAGAACGTGATGATGTCAGTAATATGCAAATTAACATATGATGTAATCTAGCGACTTTTCGGGCAGAGCTTAGCGCCTTTTCATTGAAAATAGTTGGCAACAGTGGCCACAACCCAACACTGGGAAACATCCATACACTCTTTCATTCACACACATACACTACAGCCAATTTAGTTCATCAATTACCCTATAGCGCAAGTGTTAGCGCATGTGAAACCGGAGCACCCGGAGGAAATCCACGCCAACACTGGGAGAACATGCAAACTCCCAAACGCCAACTAACTCAGCTGGTACTCAAACCAGCGACCTTCTTGCTGTGAGACAGTCGTGCCACCACGTTGCCCCAAATTTATGTCATGCTTTATATAAAAAATTCAATACAATTTGAAGTAAAGCCAAATAGATCTACGAAATCAAAGCTCTTCGCAGGAGCAGGCATGAGCAGGAAGCAGTTTAACAGGAAGTGGCATTTTCAGCAGAGCTGTGGTTGTCATGTACTGATGAACCGTCTGTTTCCAGTCAATTATAAATCAGACAGTGATCTGATTTAGCAGCTCTTTCATCTCCTCCTGCCACGGTAATATATTTGATATTTTTAATTAATTAATTTAATTAATTATTCATTTTTAAAAGAGATAGAATCATTTTTGTAAATTTGTGTAAATACTTTTATATCAATATATATATATATATATATATATATATATATATATATATATATATATATATATATATATATATATATATATATATATATATATATATATATATATATATATATATATATATATATATATATATATATATATATATATATATATATATCGACTATACATATTTAATACTCATAAGCCATCTAGATCAGGGTACCCAAACTTGTCCTGCTGAGTTTAACTTACTTCAACACTCCTGCCTGGAAGTTTGGAGTATACCAATAAAGAGCTTGATTAGCTGGCTCAGGTGGGTTTAATTGGAGTTGGAATAAAATATGCAGGGCACTGGCCCTCCAGGACCGAGTTTGGACACCCCTGCTCTAGATGTATATTGTTAACGTTATTTTCCACTTATTTTAATGTCCTTCTGTCTTCTTGTGTTGATATGTATGATATAATAGTGATTAATATGATTCTGGTTCTCATTGAACCTGAGTGGTATAAAACTATAGAGATAGTCGAATGAAAATCATAACTAGCATATCGTTGATGTTACTGTTACACAAATTAATGAGGTCGACTACCTGAAATATTACCTCTCCTTTCTTGTGGTTTTGAACCTGTGTGCCCTTTTTTTTGTGGAATATATTTTGAGAAATGGTTTATTTTATAAATGCTCATATTTTCCCTAACATCTAGTGCATTCATTTCACTAATTGGAGAAATCCACACAAGTTTTTGTATGACATACAACAATATGGGGGGGGGGGGTTGTGTTTTTAATTTAGTTTAAACTGTCCTACATTTCCTTCTTACTTAACCATAGACTAGGCCAAAGAGTAACAGAGCAAACCTCAAGAACAAACAGGCACGCGTGCACAGGCCTCATCCTTTAAAACGCAGACCACAGTAACCATGACAACCAAACAAAGTCATACTTTATATAATAAACATTCAGTAAGCCAGTGAAAAATAACCAATTACCAGGTACCAAAACACACACACACACACAATATCAATAAATGCAGCACATGGGGATCAAAAAAATTCATTTAAATGAATCCATAAAGCAATTTGTACGAATCACAGAGTCATTATTATAATCCACCGACTCTAAAACCTTCCTCAGTTTATCAGACAGTAAAGGAAAAATAGACCACAGAGATGGAGACTTTACTGCTGTTTACACACTTAAGTGTAGTAAATAGTGGTTACTGTGATTTTAGTGTTGGGGTAAGCAAAATAATCTCATTTCAAACTGAAAGCGAGTTTATTTGGCAGATTATTTAGCTTGTTTTAAGCAAAAACTCACTTAAGATTTATTATTTCTGCAAAAAATAGAGCAATATTATTGCTTTTATAGCAAATGCTTCTTGATGTAAGAATTATTTTATTATTTTGACTAAAAACAAGATAAAAACTAAGAAAACAAGTAAGAAAAGCATTCAAGGGGCTTATACACTGGACATTTCAGGGTTTGTGATGTCACTAATCCCAGGAAGTAACTCATCTAAAGCTACAAAGGTGAAATCCTAATCTATAACCCCTTAGTGACATGTGGTCTGATATATATAGTCCCCAACCATGTGTGTGTAACATAACTATTCAATATGGATATTTTCTGCCACACGAATAAGTGCTTAAAAATATATTTTTCCCCATACAGTGAGCTTTAAATGCACTGAAAGTCAGCGATTGGTATTATAGCTTATACTTTGCATTTAGCATGTAGCATTTGTTGTGCGATCATTTGAAGTCTTAGTCTGCGTCCGAAATCGCCTACTACTCAGTAGATACTGCATTTTAATTTAAATGTACTACTCTGCTGTTAGAAAAGTTCGTTCTATACAGTATGAAAGTGAGCAGTATGAATGGAATTCGGATGTACTACATCCGCCATTTTGTCATGGTCACGTGACCTACCTGCATAAGTTGTGTCGCTTTACTCCCATTCATAAATTCGCTCGCGGGGCATCATGGGATAGCGCAGCATGCATGGGATGCGCACTTCAGAATCTCGCCGGAAGTAGTCAGTCATCCGGGTACTTCTCGCATACTGATTTCCGAATTCTATGAATTCAGACATACTACTCTGCTCGTATACTGATTTTAGCGTACTGTATAGTATGGAAGTATGCGGTTTCGGACGCAACCTTAGTGTATGCCTGTTAATGAGTGCATGACAGTGTGTGTGTATAATGTCTTTCTCTTTTTTTCTCTTCAAACTAGACAGCGACTATTCAATGATGGCGCGTTGTCTCAAAAGCAATTCAGCAAGGTGATGACACACACACACACACACACACACACACACTTTTTTCTTGCATTTATCTCAGTGGGGACTAATATATGTCATGATGTTTCTACTGTACAATCTTCTCTCCCTCTACCCCTAAACTCACCTACCCCTTACCACAAAAAAAGTTAACTTTTTCTAAATACTTAATTCTGTCTGATTTGTAAGCATGTTTGACACAAGTCCCCATGAGTCTGTGTGCATTCAGGTTTACGTCCCCACTGGGATATAAAAACAAGTACACACATGTCCAATTGTTAAATCTCAGACTAATCAATGTCGTTGAATTCTACATGTGTGATAAATCAAATCTGACTCCAGTGCTCTTCTTTCAGATGTATGGTTGCTTCCCTTGTGATCACAGTGATAGTGATACTCATTGTTGTGCGCATTGTGTTCTCCAATACGTGCTATGCTAAAGCAGCAGTGGCAGCTGATGCCAGGAAATGCTCTGAGATTGGAAGGTATGATTTAAAGAGCCATTACAAAAATATAAGTCTGCATTATTACTATTTAAAGCCAATACAGTAATGCACTGTGCAATTTTAATAATACTTTACAATTAGCTATAGTAAAAAGCATGCATTATATTTAGCATTTAACAAATTAGAACTAAAATCAAGACATGTCAAACCAGTGCTTAATTTGTAAATTGCGATGTCCCGGAACAGGTAGGGCTAACGGAACCAGCATGTTACCAGAGGAGGGAGAGGTGTTGTCGCAAATGAAGGCAAAAAAAAAGGGGGTAGGGGGTGTCAGAGGAACGAGAAAAGTGGGGATAGGGGGGGGGTATTGCAGATGAAAGTGATTAGTGGGGGTGGGGTGGGGTTAAGATGGAGGTCACGGACGAAAGTGAAGACGGTTGGGGAGCTGCGAAAAGTGAAGAGTGTTGGGAAGCCACAGAGTGAGGAGGGGGATCGGTAGAATGAGGTCTGAATCCAGCTTGTTGGCACAAATTAAGCCCTGTGTCACACACACACACACACACACACACACACACACACACACACACACATAAGATTTATCTGTGAATCTGATGTCATCAATATGCATGTTTAGTAACCTCATGCTGAAATAATCCCTCACAGCAAATATAAACAATCTGTAGCCTTAATTTAGCTCAAAACTTGTCTTGACAATTAAATTAATTATTTTTGACATTGAATGATTAATTTTGACAATTCCCCATCTGTTTTAAGTTGTCGTGCTGATTGTATCATCAAGTTTGGTGCTATTATTGATTATTGGTTTGTGTGTGGTAATAGTTGAAGTCAAACTGCAGGGAAGCATCTTAAATCTTTAATCAGAAGGAAAGTTTGATCATAAAGGTCATTAATCAGCTGCTGGTGAACATGTCAGACCAGACCAGAGATTAGTTTAGTATTATAGGAATCTTTGGGATTTCCAAAATTAGTTTCAGACAACCAAATTATGGTTAAAAATCGCACAGTGTGAGTTGGGCTTTAAAGAATTAGTTTACCCAAACCTAAAAAAATTTACTTAATTACTCACCATTGTGTAGTTTGAATAGCAAAACTTTTGTCTGTCTTTGAAACACTAATTAGGATCTTTTAGATTGAATCTAAGCGCTCCCTCATCCTCCATAGACAGCAAGCGTCCCACTCAAAGTCCGAAATAAGAAACAAAACCAGTATCAAAACAGTCCATGTGACTTCAACTGAAGCTCTTTTGTGCACCAAATAAAAAACTTCTTATGCCACAGGTCTGGGTGCACACTTACGTAGAGTAATATGACAGATTTGCCATTATAGTCAGCAGTGAAACATGCCAGTGTTATATTGCCTGTTGTTAAAATGCACCCTAACCCTATAACATGGATGACATAGATCACAGGTGTCAAACTCAGTTCCTGGAGGGCCGCAACTCTGCACAGTTTAGCTTTAACCTTCATTAAACACACCTGACAAATTAATTGAGTCTTTCAGGATTCTTTGAAACCTCCAGGTAAGTGTATTAAATGATGGTTTTAACTAAACTGTGCTGGACTGCGGCTCTCCAGGAGCTGAGTTTGACACCCCTGACATAGATGAACACATGTTTTGTATGATTACAGTTGAAGCACTGAAGTCACATGGAATATTTTGACAATGTTTTGGTCTTTGTTTTGGACTCTTACACTATAAACCCAAATGCTCAAAATAATTAAATTGATTGAGTAGTATAAACTCAATTTTCTAAAACAGTTCTCAAAAACTCAAATAGTTTAAGTTTGTGTGACTTTTTTATAGGTTTTGAGTGAATTAAACTTATTATTTTTGATTAACTGGAACAACTTGCTCATTAAGTAAGTGCCACTTAGGAGTATCATTTAATTTTACTTGTTAATGTCAATGTCAATTGTATTTATATAGCACTAATAAATGCAACCAAAGGTTGACCAATGTGCTGCACGATACAAATCACAAAGAGAAAGATATAAAATAAGATTTTTTTTTGTAGTTTCAACATGCTGACTGCGTATGACATCAACCTGTGTGTGTGTGGTGTTAAAATATTTAAGTTGATTTCATAACAAGTTTTAATTTAACTGTAATGAAAAGGTCTAAGTAGCATGTAATCAAAATAATTAAGTTTTGAAGACTTAAATCTTTTAAGTTTATGAACTTAAAAATTTTGAGGCAACGAGTTACATCAAATTTTTTGAGTTCTGCTTACTTATTTGGGTTTACAGTGTACTGTCTATAGAGTCTACATGATGAGATCTAAAATATCTTAATTAGTTTCAAAGTTGAATGAAAGTCTTGGCACTGGAATCGACACAAGGTTGAGTGACAGAACTTTCATTTTTGGGTGAACTAACTGTTTAAGATAGTCCATTGTTTTGATTCTCTCTCCGTCTTTGCAGGGATATCCTGCAGCGCAATGGTTCAGCAGTGGATGCTGCTATCGCTGCTCTGCTGTGTGTGAGTGTGGTTAATGCTCAGAGTATGGGCATCGGTGGAGGACTGGTGTTCACCATATACAATGTTTCATCAGGTACAGTATGTGGATTTACCAGATTCACACAACAGTCTGCTACAATGGCAGATCTTACCCCATTGTCAGATTATTTTGCTTGTTTGAAAGTAAAACTTACTTCATTTTGACTCATTATTTCTGAAAACAACACAATATTTAGTGCTTGTCTTTAAAATGCTTCTTGATTTTAGAATTTTTTGGGTTTTTGGACTAGAAACAAGACAAAAACTAAGTAAGAAACACATTTTTTGCAGTAAAGGCATTAGTTTTTATACCCTGTCTTGTGTTGGTGTAGAATATTTCCTTAGGATTTATACACTCTTATTTAGTAATCTCCACTTAGATGTTTTTCTGATTCATAATTTCCACCTAGTTTTTCTGATATGCGTTTGCTTCCTGAACAAGTTTGTTTGTTGCTGAAGTTCATAGATTGGCAGGCCATTTTATTAAAAATGTTTCCTATATTCAACTCAGTTCCATTCATCTTTATTTCTATAGCGCTTTTAACAATATAGATTATCAAAGCAGCATAAGATAGATAGAACACAGACGGAGAAGTTCTAGTAAATTAATAGTGCTTCAGTTCAGTTCATTCATTCATTTTCTTTTTGGCTTAGTCCCTTTATTAATCTGGGGTCGCCACAGCGGAATGAATCGCCAACTTATCCAGCATATGATTTATGCAGCGGATGCCCTTCCAGCTGCAACCCATCACTGGGAAACTCTTCAGTTCAGTTGTCACAGTTTAAGTTCAGGGTGGTTCAGTGTAATGTAAATGTTTATATGAATAAGCCAGAAGTCTATATGAAAGGCTTATTAAAACAATTAGAACCTGGAGCATGTTGTGGACTATCAGATGTTCATGTTTTGACCCTCAGGAAAAGTGGAGACCATTAACTCAAGAGAAACTGCTCCGATGAGCGCTTCGGAGAACATGTTTGGTAAAAACCCAGAGAAAGCAAAACCAGGTAAGCCACAGTAAACCTGCCAATCCACAACGACCTTACAAGACAGATTTAGTAAACACAGTCCAGACAGAAGTTCATTTCCAAATGAGATTTGACTAATAACGTATGGATGTTTTAGTTCTTAAGGAACCTGGTCACTCCTCTTTGTTTTATCCTGATTGGCAGGGTTGTTCATAGCTGTACCAGGAGAACTGCGCGGCTATGCATTGGCACACAAAAGACACGGAAAACTACCATGGAAAGAGCTGTTTGAGCCCAGTATTAAGCTGGCATTGGAGGGATTTAAGATTGGCAAAGCCCTGGCCAATGCCATCAATGAGACGAGAGCCACAATTCAGAGAGATTCAACTCTGTGGTACGTAAAAACCATTAGCATTCATTAACATTTATGAAAGTAATTATCACTGAGTAATACACAATACAACATGTCAGTATTTCTACTAAATTACAATTACTAAAATATCCAAGAGCCAGATGCACCTCTGTCTCTTTAATTATAACATCATCTTGCTTCTGCTCTTTCTCTTCTTTTCAGTGAAGTGTTTTGCGACTCAAACAACACCCTCCTGAAGGAAAATGATACTATAAGATTTCCCAAACTAGCTGAAACCTACAGGAAGATATCCGAAGAAGGACCGGATGCATTTTACAATGGGTCCCTGACTCAGAGCATAGTGGATGATATCAAAGCTGCAGGTATCTTATTATTATATTTTACATCTGAAGGTCTGCTGAACTAATTTGATATACTGTATGATTCTGTCTAAATCTTTGTTTCTGCAGGAGGAATCATCACACATGAGGACCTAAAGGCTTATGAGCCAGTGTTGACAGAGCATGCATTGAACTTTACAGTGGGGAAATACATATTTCATGCTCCTGGTGCTCCTTTTGGTGGACCTGTGCTCGCTATGATACTCAAAATAATGAAAGGTGAGTGAATATGTGTTAATGCCACATTCGCACAGCAACACATTCCATAATTGACCCCTTATAATGGTTATATTCACACATTTCAGATATTTACAGCAGCATATATAAACAAATATAGTAAATAAAAGGGCGTCACGATGCCGCAGTGGGTAGCATGATCGCCTCAAAGCAAGAAGATTGCTGGTTCGAGCCTCAGCTGGTTCAGTTGGTGTTTCTTTGTGGAGTTTGCATGTTCTCTTAGTGTTGGCGTGGGTTTCCTCCGGGTGCTCCGGTTTCCCCCACAGTCCAAACACATGCGCTATAAGGGGAATTGGGTCAGCTAAATTGTCTGTAGTGTATGTGTGTGAATGAGTGTGTATGGGTGTTTCCCAGTACTGGGTTGCAGCTGGAAGGGTATCCGCTGCGTAAAACATATGCTGGATAAGTTGGCGGTTCATTCCACTGTGGCGATCCCAGATTAATAAAGGGACTGAGCCGAAAAGAAAATAAATGAATGAATAGTATACAATAGACATGCATATATTTCATCACAGGCTCGTTCTGAAAACGTAGCCCTATTTACTGTACTTTTCTTGAGGTCGTGAATTATGTAGCCAGAGCTACATATGGCAGCATTTCGTCTTTAAAGCAAATGCTACGGCGCGGTATGACGCTGTTCCTTTTCCCACTTACCAGCTGACCCCTTACCTTCATATGGATGGCTTTCCCGCTGTTACCAGTTTGTCTGGTAGCTCGACAAGTATGTTGACGGACTTGAGACGCAGATAGGAGTTGACAGTGACCACAGGGTTTGAGTCCTGTAAAGAACAGTTTCAGAAAGCGGGCAAGATAAAATCAAAAGCTAAAAAATAAAATAAACAAGTAAATAACAGGGTGAGAGCGTGGTAAAATCTGAAAACGTGGTAAAAACAGGGGGCTCTTCTTTATCTGGATTGCTATTTAAAACAATTGGGTTTTGGGAAAGGGGGAGGGTGGGGGATCATTCAGTTGGTCAGTCAGTAAATCAGTCACCATCATCATAATCAGTCGACAGTGGCCTCTAGTGGATTTAAGTGAGAACAGCAGGCACAAATGGCACTCGTAAAGGAATTTTAGATCTGAAAAAGCATACACAGCGGCCTCTGGTGGACTCGCAAAAACAAAAACGGCAAAAAAAATGTAGCTCCTGGGATTTATTTGGTGCTCTCCGGAAATGTATTTAGTGGTACATTTTCAGAATGAGCTTGGGTTAATATATTTCTATACATAAATAAATAAATATATATATATATATATATATATATATATATATATATATATATATATATATATATATATATATATATATATATATATATATATATATATATATATATATATATATGGTCACGCTTTACAATAAGGTTCATTAGTTAATGCATTTACTAACATGAACTAATCATGAACAACACTTGTACAGCATTTATTAATCTTAACTGAACATTTACTGATGCTTTATTATCATCCAAGTCCATGCTTGTTAACATTACTTATTGCATCGTGAGTTAACATGAACTAACAATGAACAGCTGTATTTTCATTAACTAACGTTAACTATATATATATATACAGTATACAGTACGCGCAAATAAATTTTGTAAATATGAGCTTTTATATTGGATGTGATTAATCGTGATCGTTTGACAGCTCAAATTTTATAATAAACTAACAGACACACTTAAGTCTTCAATTTTATCCTTCAGTTCTTAAAATATGTGAAGTTTCACAATCTAAGTTTGAGAGGAGCACGTGATATGATTGATCGCAGCTCGACTCTCATCTGTAATCATTAGTTAGCCAATCAGATTAATCCAAACTCGCTATAGGTATAGCCTGGCTAAAACTCCCTTATCTTCATTTTCCTAAGAAACCCCCATCCCCCCATCTCCCCCTTTACTCCTTTTCCAGGGGGAGCTCGAGAACTACCTGATCTTGTCCTCTCCTTACATGCTCATTGACCATGCAGGAGCCCTGGGCTCAGATATCTCCGAGCTCAGGGTTTCCCCCCATGACAGCATGCCAAACCTGCTATGATTATCAAGCAATATCTAAGTGTGAGCTCTTGAAATAGAAATTAAAGGTTCATTTCAAATGATTAAACATTTGATTTCAGGTTACAACATCTCCTGGAAAAGTATGGCCACAACAGGGAATAAGACTCTGACCTATCATCGCCTAATAGAGGCTTTCCGATTCGCTGATGTCCAGAAGAGTAAACTTGGAGACCCGTGCTATGAAAACATCACTGAGGTGAATTTAACTATACTTATCAACTTCATGGCCCTCTATCATAGCTACCAGGGCATCATTAGGCTTTGACCCCAAACAACAATACATTTTGGACTCCTAGGATCACTTTTCCCCAAACTTGATCAAGAGTGTACCACAGATTTTCACAGAAACATATTTTAAAAATCTAATATATGTTTCTTTATTTAACCAGATAAAAACCCATTGAGATCAAGATCTCATTTACAAGGGTGACCTGGCCAAGAGGTCTGCAACACACCACTTCTGAAAAAAAAAAATAATATTAATAATAAATAGAAAATTAAGATATAAAAATACAGTTTAGTTGTTCAGCTACACCACATTACAATATGTTAAAAACACAATCATTGAGAAATGGACTGTTGCTGTTTGTTATAAAGGATAGAGCCAAAAGATGTCATTTGGATGAGCTCAGACATTTATAGATCAGACTGAAGAGTGTTCCAGGATGAGGGAGCGCATGACTATTCAATTCAATTCAATTTACCTTTATTTGTATAGCGCTTATACAATGTAGATTGTGTCAAAGCAGCTTCACATAAAAGGTCACAGTAAATAGGAACAGTGTAGTTCAGTTTGTAGTGTTTAAGTTCAGTTCAGTTGAGCTCAGTTCAGTGTGGTTTAATAATCACTACTGAGAGTCCAAACACTGAAGAGCGAATCCAACGATTCCAACAGATCCCAAACCATGCAAGTGGCGACAGCGGAGAGGGAAAAAACTTCAATTGACGAAAAACGACCATTTTAATTTCTCCGCTGGCCAAACGTCTTGTGCAGAGCTGCAGTCTCAGCGAAGGAGGCTGGAAGCTGGCCTCAGCAAAGACTCGTCTGTCCCTGGAGCATCACAGGAATCAGTCTCATGCTCTCCACTCCTCCATGACCACCACAGCAGCTGCTCAGGATACGGATACTAAAGGCTCGCTTCCCTATTTCAGTTCGAACCCGGGGAACAGTCAGATGATAAGATTCACTTGAACGTAGGGCGTACTGGCTTTTTGACTTATGATGAAGGGAACTTAGGTATGAAGGCACCAGTCCCAGAAGAGCTTTGTATAATAGCTATGTTTCCATCCAAAGACTTGTGGGCAAAACTGTGATATTACATAAAATGTTTGCGGTTTAAATCGGCATTTCCAATCAATGATAAACAGAAGAGAGCAAAATCATCACTTCTTGATAAACCTGCACACATATGAGCCAGAGAAGTGGAGTTTGCTGCACTGTTGGGATTCTCCACTGTAGTGTTTGTTCTCCTCTTATAAATGAGTTGCGTCTCAGAAGACTAAATGCAATGAACGCGGTGGCTTTTGGAGGCGTGAGATGGCAGCGCAGACAAATGCTCAAGACACTTCTGGAGGCAATAATAATGGAAGAATAATACTGAAGCACTGTGATGACGGACTGACGGAGGGCTGAGGCCATTTACAATCAGCACAACAACATTTCACATCTGCAACAATAGAAAGCTGGAAACATGGAGATCTGCAGACCAACATTAATGATGCAAAGACCTTCACACACATTTATATCTGTCAAAATCATCTGGCAGGAACTAAATCACATCAGTTTTACATATAAAATTTATTCAGTAAATGTAAATATGAAATATCATATTGATATTTCCATTTTTATGCAATATTTCCAAAATGCACATAAAAATAGGATGGATGGAAACATATTGTCTTCTTTATTGACTCTGATAACATTCCTTCTAAATGCAGAGTTCCCTCAGACTTTCTCAAAGCCTTTCGGTGCTCCTTTATTTACATATTTCGCTTATTTTATTTCTCAGCATGTCAAAAACATGGCCTCAGACAGCTTTGCAGACCGCATCAGGAGTAAGATTAAAGATGACCTCAAACAAACCAGCTATGATGAGCAGGAGGACATTACTTCTGTACCTGAAGACCACGGCACATCTCACGTCTCTGTCCTCGATAAAGACGGTAGTGCGGTGGCTGTGACCAGCAGCATCAATAACTAGTATGTTATCCGAAACACACAGTTTGCATTGGATTTAGCTGTAAATCACTACTTTAGGCAGATTTAGGCACACCTTTGATTACTTTTAGCTGTCTTTTCAACATTGTAAATAAATTCAGGGTTCCACACAATTCATTCATGTTGTCCCAACACAAATCGATTACGTAAACTTAACGCTTTTAACAAATTGATGTGGATTGAACATAAAAATTAAGTTAAAAATTAGAATTGTGTTGTTTCAGCTCATTTTAATTAAGTAGTTTGAACAAGTTTTAAAATTATTATTTTTTGAGTGAGTTGTGAGACAAGCGTGCATGTTGTTTATGGCGAATCAGGTGAAATTTAAATGCTTATCCATGTGTTTCAGTAGAAAAATGTTAAAGGCACACTCAACTTTTTAAAAATAGCCTCATTTTACATTTAATCCATTCAGCCAAACTGGTCGTAGCATTTTTAGCTTAGCTTAGCATAGTCTATTAAATCAGATTAGACCATTAGCATCTCGCTCAAAATTTTCAAAAAATTTGTTTAGATAAATTTGTTATTTAAAGCTTGACTGTTTTGTATTTACATGTTTACTAAGACTGATGGAAAATGAAAAGGTCTATACTATACTATACTATACTATACTATACTATACTATACTATACTATACTATACACTAAACTATACTATACTATACTATAGCTATAGCTAAACTCTAGGCCAGGGATGGGCAAACTCGATCCTGGAGGGCCGGTGTCCTGCATAGTTTTGCACCAACCCTAATCAAACACACCTGCTTGTAGCTTTCTAGTGATCTTGAAGACACTAATTAGGGTGTTCAGGTGTGTTTGATTAGTGTTGGAGCAAAACTCTGCAGGGACACCGGCCCTTGAGGATCGAGTTTGCACATGCCTGCTCTAGGCTTTTGAATTTTGATTATTACGCTAGAATCAGAGTATAGTTTCAGAAAATAGCAACTTTTAATTTTTTTAAATTAGTCTTAATACATGATATAACTACAGTAAAGGTTAACTTTAAATAGGAAAATGAGCAAAACTTTTTTTGAGTGAGATGCTAATGGTCCAATCCGATTCAATGATCTATGCTAAGCTAAGCTAAAAGTGACTAGACCCTACTAGACACATAGATCAGCTGAATGTATTAAAAATGGTAAAACTCATCTGTTTACAATAGAAGAGCTGCAAAATTGGCCTATTTCCAATAAATAAATAAATAAATAAAGTAGAATATTCCTTTAAGGCCTGGTTTTACAGACTTCTTGAGACAAAACGAAGGCAGTGATATATTTTAAGATCAGTCAGTGCAAGTTTACTTTTGGTTTCAATGGGTCAGAAAGAATTGTTTTAGTCTGGGATTATTAAGTAAACTCAGTGGTGTATAATAATAGCATGTTGAAAGCTGTCAGGCAGATTTGGCAGAGTCATTAACTCTCAGACGAAATATCAACATGTCGAAATACCTCATGCATATTTATATGGCGATGTTACAGGGCATTTGAATGTTTTGAGAATTACATTTTACACGTAGTACACTTATTTACACATGCTCTGATTATTTTCAACAAGTGTGTGTGTGTGTTTGCATGTGTGTGCTTGTGTCTGTGTGTTTGCATGTGTGTGTGTGTTCTCCCAGTTTCGGGTCTGGTGTGATGTCACGCTCCACAGGCATTATTTTTAATGATCAGATGTGGGATTTCATTGAACCTGAGCTGATAAGTGGACCCAACAAAAACAACAAAATTAAACCAGGTACTAAGATTTCAGGAGATTAAAGTACAATCCTCTACATGAATGCATATCCTGACATGTTTTTTTGACCAGGTAAAAGGCCACTGTCATCAATGTGTCCCACAATAATATTTGAGAAAGACGACCGCAAAAACAAAGTGAGAATGGTGGTCGGAGGTGCAGGAGGGACCAATATCACCACATCTGTGGCTCAGGTGATACAAATATATCAACAGATAACAATAAGATATGAAATAAACAACGCTCAACTATATTAGACACAGATTGGCAATCAATATCAATGCATTGACATTTGATTCATTATTCTGAACTATAAAAACATCTATTTGTTAATGGACTACATGCAGTTAAAGTCTGAATTATTCGCCCTCCTGTTCAATTTGAATTGTTTTATATTTTTCCCCAAATTCTGTTTTAATGGAGTAAATTTGGTTAATCAGGCAAGTTATGGTAATTATAACAGTGCTGTATTATCAACCACTGTTGTGTACATACAGTTGAAGTCAGAATTATTAGCCCCCTTTGAATTTTATTTCTTTTTTTAAATATTTCCTAAATAATGTTTAACAGGGCAAAGAAATTTTTACAGTATGTCTGATAATATTTTTTCTTCTGAAGAAAGTCTTATTTGTTTATTTCGGCTAGAATAAAAGCAGATTTTAATTTTTTAAAAGCCATTTTAAGGTCAATATTATTAGCCCCTTTAAGCTATATTTGTTATCAATAGTCTACAGAACAAACCATCATTATACAGTGACTTGCCTAATTACCCTAACCTGCCTAGTTAACCTAATTAAGCTAGTTAAGTATAACTATTATGATTAGAAATGTGTTGAAGAAATCTGCTCTCCGTTAAACAGAAATTAGGGAAAAAATAAACGCATTTCTAATCATAATAGTTTTAAAAACTCATCTCTAATAACTGATTTATTGTCTCTTTGTCATGATGACAGTTAATAATATTAGACTAGATATTCTTCAAGACACTTCTATACAGCTTAAAGTGACATTTAAAGGCTTAACTAGGTTAATTAGGTTAACTAGGCAGGTTAGGGTAATTAGGCAAGTTATTGTATAACGATGGTTTGTTCTGTAGACTACCGAGAAAAATATATAGCTTAAAGGGGCTAATAATATTGACCTTAAAATGCTTTTATTCTAGTGAAATAAAATAAATAAGACTTTCTCCAGAAGAAAAAATAGTGTCAGATATACTGTGAAAATTTCCTTGCTCTGTTAAACATCATTTTGGAAATATTTAAAAAAGAAAAGGGGGGTGAATAACTCTGACTTCAACTGTACATAAAATTATATGAGATAATATACCTCAATGTACAAGATAATATCAACAGATTTAAATGAGAACATATGTCTTAAATATATTGATTTATATTATATAATATACTCTATATTATAATTATTATATTATATATTGTTTACATGGTAAATATGAAATAATGTAATGTACAATGTCATGTATTTTTAAATATAATAGATTGAATAATACATCAATATAGTTCACATTAACTCAGGGGTGTCCACACTCAGTCCTGGAGGGCCGGTCTCTTGCAAAGTTTAGTTCCAAACCCAATCAAACACACATGGACCAGCTAATCAAGCTCTTACTAGGCTTTCTAGAAACATCCATGTAAGCAAGTTGGAGCTAAAATCTTTAGCACACCAGCCCTCCAGGACCGAGTTTAGACACCCCTGCATTAACTGAATGATGTTTATTTCAAAAGCAGCAGTAGAAGGGACAAATGGCATGCTGGTTTGCTAATAGGGATTTGCCATATATGCGATACCATAATTAATGATATGGCAAATATAGCACATATGTTTAATCGAGTTAATTAGGTCAATTAGGCAAGTTAGGGTGATTAGGCAAGTCATTGTATAACAGTGGTTTGTTCTGGAGACAATCCAAAACTAATATTGCTGAAGGGGATAATAATATTGACCTTAAAATGGCTTTAAAACTATTAAAAATTGCTTTTATTCTAGCCTAAATAAACAAATAAGACTTTCTCCAGAAGACAAAATATTAGAGGAATTACTGTGAAAAATTCCTGACTCAACATCGTTTGGGATATATGTAAATATATATACAGAGAATGGAAATAGCATTATTCTCAGACCCTAGGTGCGAAACAGATAATATTAGCACAAAAAGTACAATTTTTAAAAGAAATTATAATAAATACAATCACACATATAACATAATCTAAAAAGATATGTAAAAAAAATAAACTTGTAAGCAAAGCAATTACAGTTAACGGCACACAGCAATGAGGCAAACCAGAGTTGTGCAGAAGCAAAACAGTATATAGTGCAAAAAGTACAGTAGAATGCAAAACAGTACCAAAAGCATATAAATATGAGTGTGCCAGTGTACGTAAAGCTGCTTCTGTTTCTCTTTTTCCAGGTGATCTTAAACCACCTGTTCTTTGGCTTTGACCTGCAGAAGTCTGTTAATACATCCAGAGTTCAGATCACGCTTAATGTGACAAACGTGGAGAAAGATTTTGATAAGGTAGGATATCCACACTTCATACGTTTGTCATGCAAATTAGATGCACAACTTCAGACCAGTGATGATTCTAATCATTTTCTCTGTGTGTTTCATGAATGCAGGCGGTAATTGAAGGCTTGAGGCAGAAGAATCATCCTATTCTTCATAATACTGCATTATCTGTGGTTCAGGCCATTGGACGAAAAGGGAAGAAACTCTGTGCTGAATCTGACCCGAGAAATGACGGTTATGCTGCTGGATACTGAACGCTGCTTCTGTGTTTGTCAGTAGTTTTATTTAACATACAGTTGAAGTCAGAATTATTCGTTCTACTGTGATTTACTTTGTCAAATATTTCCCAAATGATGTTGAACAGATTCAGGAATTTCTCACAGTATTTCCTCTAATATTTGTTCTTCTGGAGAAAGTCTTATTTATTTTATTTCAGCTAGAATAAAAGCAGTTTTTAATTGTTTTAAAGACATTTTGAGGTCAATATTATTAGCCCCCTTAAGCATTATTAGTTTTGGATTGTCTCCAGAATAAACCACTGTTATACAATGACTTGACTAATTACCCTAACTTTACCCTAATTACCCTAGTGAAGCCTTTAAATGTCACTTTAAGCTGTATAGAAGTGTCTTGAAGAATATCTAGTCTAATATTATTTACTGTCATCATGGTGAAGAGAAAAGAAATCAGTTATTAGAGATGAATTATTAAACTATTATGTGCAGAAATGTGTTGGAATAATCTGCTCTCCATTGAACAGAATTTGGGGGAAAAATATAAATGAATTAAAATTAAACAGGAGGAATAATTCTGACCTCAACTGTATATATATAGTGCTCTATAAAAGGATGAGCACGCATCGGGAAATTGAAGATGCATCAAAATGCACCAAGCATTTAAAAATAATTAAAAATAAATCAAAGCTCTGAACGATGAAAAAAAAAACATTCAAATATGATTCTCTTGATTTACTGAATGTTTGAAGTTAAGTGCTTGTAAACTGTTTATTTGGGCTGAATTTAAGTAAACAAATTTCTAAATTTAATTTGTTTGTTTAAATTAAACCCATATTATTTGTTTGCAACAGTTTTGCAGAACTCATTTTTTCAGTGTAGTTTAATAATTTAAAAGAAAACATTTGACATGAAAACTTTTGTAATCTTACTGCTACTGTATTGAACAATATTAATAATATTAAACGGCATATAAATGACAGTTACTTTGTGAATAGTTTATAGTTCAATAGTATTATAGTGATTTTTTATTGTGTTTTTGTCAAGATACATTGCTGGTATTAATTAAATTAAAGTTATTTTCTTTTTTCCCTTATTTAACCACAAACTAACTTAAAACAGAAACAAACGTACAAACAAACAATTAATTAAATTAATACATAAATAAATACAAATAAATACAAATAATTAAACTAAATAAATGAATCAAATAAAAATAAAGCTTATTGGGGGTAGGGGAAGGGGATGTTGGGGTAAAGTGAAATTTGTATGAATTTGTTTTGTTTTAAACAAATAAATGTTTACTACTATTATTATTATTATTATTATTATTATTATTATTATTATTTTATTTTTTTTTTTTTATTATTATAGCTATCATTATTATTATTATTATTATTATTTTATTATAGCTATCATTATTATTATTATTATTATTATTATTATAGCTATTATTATTATTATTATTATTATTATTATTATTATTATTATAGCTATTATTATTATTATTATTATTATTATTATTATTATTATTTTATTATAGCTATCATTATTATTATTATTATTATTATTATTATTATAGCTATTATTATTATTATTATTATTATTATTATTATTATTATTATAGCTATTATTATTATTATTATTATTATTATTATTATTATTATAGCTATTATTATTATTATTATTATTATTATTATTATTATTATAGCTATTATTATTATTATTATTATTATTATTATTATTATTATTATTATTATTATTATAGCTATTATTATTATTATTATTATTATTATTATTATTATTATTATTATTATTATTATTATTATTATTATTATTTTATTATTATAGCTATCATTATTATTATTATTATTATTTTTTTATTATAGCTATCATTATTATTATTATTATTATTATTATTATTATAGCTATTATTATTATTATTATTATTATTATTATTATTATTATTATTATAGCTATTATTATTATTATTATTATTATTATTATTATTATTATTATTATTATTATTATTATTATTATTATTATTATTATTATTTTTATTATTATAGCTATCATTATTATTATTATTATTATTATTTTATTATAGCTATCATTATTATTATTATTATTATTATTATTATTATTATTATTATTATAGCTATTATTATTATTATTATTATTATTATTATTATTATTATTATTATTATTATTATTATAGCTATTATTATTATTATTATTATTATTATTATTATTATTATTATTATTATTATAGCTATTATTATTATTATTATTATTATTATTATTATTATTATTATTATTATAGCTATTATTATTATTATTATTATTATTATTATTATTATTATTATTATTATTATTATTATTATTATTATTATAGCTATTATTATTATTATTATTATTATTATTATTTTTTTTTTTTTTATTATTATAGCTATCATTATTATTATTATTATTTTTTTTTTATTATAGCTATCATTATTATTATTATTATTATTATTACTATAGCTATTATTATTATTATTATTATTATTATTATTATTATTATTATTATTATTATTATTATAGCTATTATTATTATTATTATTATTATTATTATTATTATTATTATTATTATTATAGCTATTATTATTATTATTATTATTATTATTATTATTATTATTATAGCTATTATTATTATTATTATTATTATTATTATTATTATTATTATTATTATTATTATTATTATAGCTATTATTATTATTATTATTATTATTATTATTATTATTATTATTATTATTATAGCTATTATTATTATTATTATTATTATTATTATTATTATTATGGTTTCATGGCTGGAAAAAAAATATATTAAATATACTAAAAATATACCGAATATATATATATATATATATATATATATATATATATATATATATATATATATATATATATATATATATATATATATATATATATATATATATATATATATATATATATATATATATACAGTATATTTTTAGTTAAAATCACTGGCCATTAGCAGATGGATATAGTTTCTGACATAAATTATGATATTGCAAAACTCTCAGCTGTATTCCAGCTTTTTTTATTCAGCTTATCTATTTTTAAAATCTGTGTAAATTAAAAATTCCAGATCAAGACAAGATTCTGCATTGTAAAAAGAAAAAGAAAAAAAACTAAAAAGTGTCCTATTATTCAATGTGTGTTGTTTTGTCAAATTAATATTAGTGAAAATGCATAAATTAATAAAGACTTTGTCCTGTGGTGCACATTTGAGGACCAAGAACAGAAATAATAGCATTTTCAGTGCATGCATTTTCCTCCATTTTTTAAATGTAATGGTTTAATTAGTGTATAAAAAACCCAAGATTACTGTAAATAGAAAGTTCATCATTATTAGTTTCATTACTGTATAAAAAAACCTGAGAGTACTGTAAATGCAGTTCATCCTGTAAACCCTGACTGTGCACAAACGTACATATCTGGCAACAATCTAATACATGATTTAGATATTACTTTAATTTGAACTAATAATGAGTTTAAGAAATACAGAAATAACCCAGAACTAGCAAAAACTAACTAATAAAGTCACGAGGCATTTGGTGGATTCATAGTAATTGATAATGAAAGATTATTTGTTTATATGCATAATAAGTTACTAGAAGCTATTTACTTGAACCAAAGTTTAAAGTGAATTAATCCTGTTTTAAACTGATGAAGTAAACTGGATGATGATGATGATGATGATGATGATGATGATGATGATGATGATGATGAACACTAGAGGGAGATGTTTGACTAGACACTGCGATATTAGACAACAGAAAACATCACCTTTAATCTGATCAAGAAGTTAAACCGAAGAGAAGACAGTGGAGAGATCTGCAACAAGAACTCTGTCTGTCTGTGTAAATCCAGCATGCTCTGTGGTAAGTTCAGAAGCTTTACTTTGTTTTTAAAATAAGTTCTTGTGTCTTTCGGTTTCCTTAAAGAGGATTTCAAACCCATTGAGTTTGATGTGCGCTGTTGGATGAAAACCAATGAACACATCGTCGTTTAGAGTTGAGTATTATGTTTATATAGGCTAGGCAGCAACTTTAATCGGTCGTTAATAGACTAAAATCGACTGAAATGTTTAGTGTGAGATTATGGAGCCCAGTTGATGCAGTATTCAGACTTCTCTTGATCTGAACTTTCAGTTTGGAAAGAACTTTCAGTTTACGGGTTGCAGATTTATTACAATACAATATTATTATAATTTCAGATTAAGATTATTACCACGACTGATTGGTAATTTGATATTTTTTTTTTGTCTTTGTTGCTTGTTGTTTGCACGTTTAACTTTTTACACCTTGATGTTTGCATGCACCTAAATATTTAACATGCATCAGTAAACCTGCTTTATATGTCACTTTATCGACATATTGATGTGTTTCTGGTGATTTGAAGTGCTTTTGTTATGCTCATTGGTTTGAGATTCGCCTCTTGATATAAAGGTGACGCAGTAAAGTAAAAAGGGCGGCTGCGGTAAAGATGACAGGTAAAAAAAAGAGGAAGGAGGAAATCGGACACTTCCTGAATTTCGCCGTTTCGTCGCGTGCAAACTAATAAATAATAGTTCGACTCTTTAAAAAAATCAGCTCTTTTGGCATAGTTCCTTTAGAAGAGATGACCCGCACGGCTCCCAATTTGTTTTATTCAGTTTTGTAATATGATAGTTTGTCCCGCACCTATACCTCCAACTGATTCGGATCTTCTTGTTCGTTTCATACAATCGATTCCCGCCGACTCATTCGCAAATGCCATCCAAGTTTTATTTGTATAGCGCTTTTTACAATAATTACTGTTTCAAAGCAGCTTTACAATAGGTCAACATTATTGCATTATAATCAAATTAGTTTGAAGTTACAATCAAATATATGTTATTATATATAGACATAGTTAACCTGCAATTTTATAGCATATAGAAGATGTCTATATATGTCTATAGATGTCGTATTTGTGTATTAAGGTGTATGTGTTGTCCTTGAAGTCCTTGATGGTTGTCTTCATCTCTTCGTAGGTGTTGTCCTTAAACTACCCTACTGAAAAATCCAGCTTAAACCAGCCTAGGCTGGTTGGCTGGTTTTAGCTGGTTGACCAGCCTGGTTTTAGAGGGGTTTTGGCCATTTCCAGGCTGGTTTCCAGCCATTTCCAGCCTGGTCTTAGCTGGTCAGGCTGGAAAATGACCAGCTAAAACCAGCTTGACCACCTAGCCAGGCTGGGAGCCCAGCCAAATCAGCTATGTCCATCTTAAACCAGGCTGGTCAAGCTGGTTTTAGCTGGATTTAGCTGGTCATTTTCCAGCCTGACCAGCTAAGACCAGGCTGGAAAAGGCTGGTAACCAGCCTGGAAATGGCCAAAACCCCTCTAAAACCAGGCTGGTCAACCAGCTAAAACCAGCCAACCAGCCTAGGCTGGTTTAAGCTGGATTTTTCAGCAGGGTACTAATTACAATTATTAAATGTATTAATTTCATTTGAATTTTATGTTGATATCATGCAAATGTCAACAATGGATATTTGTGTTGTTTGTCGCAGACGAATTGCGGGTAAAACAACACATTTTTACACTAATCACAATTGTGACTATCTTTTTTCAATTGTTTTTTTATTAAACAAATACATTAATAATAATAAATAGTTTTGTTTAAAACGTTTCAATGTCACATGGCCAGATCAGTTATTATACAAGAGGTGGAAAATTGTAAAGTTTAAAAAAAAACTGTATTAATAGAATCAGTTGAAAGTGAAAGTGAAAGTGGCCAAGTTTGTCGTCCCATACTTCTGTGTTTAACCCATCCAAATACACATGCACAGTAGTGAACACACACACACACACGTGTTGCTCAAGGAGACTACAAGCATTGTCTGAGACGTTAAAATCAGGATCTAAAGTTAGCCATTTTTTTAAAACTAACGTTATTGTGTTTTTCTCTCTTCATTTTTTGCATTTGTTTAACGATTAACATTTTATAATTGTAGAATTTTCCTATTCTACTTATTTTTCTGATAATAGAATAACTGTTCTGTTTCTCTTAATATAAATGTGTGATAAAATTATAATTCTTACAAATGTGGTTCCCAGATATGGTAGAAATCAGTGGAAAATTTGAGAAGTCAATTAAATATATTTGTAGTACAGGGCTGGTGGATGCTTGATTGAGAAGTGTACAGTTTGGAGGACAATGAGCAGTTTGAGGACAAAAACCTGACAAATGTCTGAAGTACAACATCTGAACAGGGGATTTAGCAGCTGTGGAGACCAGAGAAGCACAAAAATGCACTCCTGCCATTGAATTGTCAGACAATAATGCACATCCAAGGTGTAATAATTCAACGGGCTGCCATTAACTCCTATGTAATTCCTTACATAATTTGAAAACATATCTATTGGGGAAATAACTACTTGCTGATGAAATTTGGCCTAGCATATATAATTAATTAAATTTGATAATTTTGTATTGCATTAACCTATAATTCCAAATAATTGTCCATCATGTTTAACAGTAAAACAAGTATAAGAAATTCAGCTGAGTTTAACTGAGCAGGAAGCATTTGACTAGTAGAGTTAGATTTATTTTCCTTCTCAGTCTGAGAGATAAGAAATGTTTGTTGTCATTTCAACTGCAAATCTGTTGTTATTGTCCTTTAAAAGGAATTAATGCTAAAGGTCCTAAATGAGGAAAGGAAACAGCTCTAAAATGCATCACTGTGGGAATGAAGAGGTGGACAGAGAGGAGAAGGAAGAGTGTGGAGCAGAACCCAGCTGTGTGTCAATGAAGAGCGCTCAGTCCATGCGCAATCCCATTGGTTTCGCTGATGGAGCAGGAACTCCTGACCTCAGGTACAGAAAATGGACATGCATGCATCTGACAGCTGGTTTAATTAAAACTGCTGTACATTGCATTCTAGCTACCTCCATAACACTAAATAGAATTTGGCGCGTTTGTGTGTGGATGCCTCATATTGAGAGAGGTCTATCTGCAGACCTGGTGCAGTGCAATCTGAGCTGCATGCAATGCTTTTAATGCCCACACCTAACCCCACCCCTCACACCAATGCCACTAGCTCCATTGAGTGCATTGTGTCTGACATTGCATCACTGAGATATGCAGTCTCACCTTGCATCAAAAAAGCTGGACCCAGATACTGTTGTCCATATTGGCTATTTTTCACCAATACCATGGTGAAGATTAGGGTAATATAACTACATTGTTATATGAAATTTAACATGCCTTACACAGGGCTGGGACAGGATGGGGTTTATTAATTGCATTAAACTTTGTAACAAATTATTTGCTTCTGTGATTATATAAGTCAATGTTGAACCAACTATCTATATATATATATACTCATCACTGTGTTACCCATAACACATGTTAATGCATGAATTTTGTTGTTGTGTGCTTTGTACATGGTGAACAGATCTGTGGCATCCTCTTCATCCCAATTTGAGACACACACTGTGCAGGCAAAAACAGACACAGTCCTGCAGACACAAACATTTGAGACTGAAGGACTGCAGAGAGTCAAAGACCAGCATAAAACCAGCATGAAGAACAAGTATGAGAGATTACTTGAAGGAAACAAACTCCAAGAGAACCAAACCCTCCTGAACCGGATCTACACCCAGCTGTACATCATAGAGGGAGAGAGTGAAGGAGTGAATGAAGAACATGAGGTTTTACAGATGGAGAAAACAGCCAGAACAAAACACTCACAACACACTCCAATCTACTGCAATGACATCTTTAAAGAGGAGAAAGAGCAAATCAAGACTGTTCTTACTAAAGGCATCGCTGGAATCGGAAAAACCGTCTCTGTGCAGAAGTTCATTCTGGACTGGGCCGAGGGAAAAGCCAATCAGGATGTAGATTTCATGTTTGTGCTTCCATTTCGAGAGCTGAACTTGATCAGAGATCATCAGTACAGTCTTCACAGACTTCTGCTGGACTTTCATCCTGAACTTGAAGATCTGGAGCCCAAGATTTATGAGGAGTGTAAAGTTGTGTTCATCTATGATGGTCTGGATGAAAGCAGAATCACACTGATGTTTTCAGACGCTCAGAAAGTTTGTGATGTGACTGAGACTTCATCAGTGGCTGTGTTGATGTCAAAGCTGATGAAAGGAGAGCTGCTTCCCTCTGCTCTCATCTGGATCACCTCCAGACCAGCAGCAGCCAATCAGATCCCTTCCAAATACATCAAGCGTCTGACAGAAATTCAGGGATTCACTGAGCCTCAGAAGGAGGAATATTTCAGGAAGAGAATCAGTGAGCAGCATCAAGCCAGCAGAATCATCTCACACATCAGAAGAGCAAGAAGCCTCCACATCATGTGCCACATACCCGTCTTCTGCTGGATCTCATCCACTGTGCTTCAGAAGCTCCTGGAAGAAGATCTGAGTGCAGAAATCCCTCAAACTCTGACTGAAATGTACATCCACTTCCTGCTGATTCAGATCAACATGAGGAATCAGAAGTATGAAGAAAGAGATCCAGAGAAACTCCTGCAGTCCAACAGAGAAGTGATTGTCAAACTTGCTGAAGTGGCTTTCAAACAGCTGATGAAGGGCAATGTGATGTTCTATGAGGAGGACCTGATTGAGAGCAGCATAGACGTCTCTGAAGCCTCAGTGTATTCTGGGATTTGCACTGAGATCTTTAAGGAGGAATCTGTGATTCATCAGAGGAAAGTCTACAGCTTCATCCATCTGAGTGTTCAGGAGTTTCTCGCTGCTTTCTATGTGTTTTACTACCATGTGAACACAACTATGGTGGTACTGAAGACATTTGCTTCATTGCAAAAATTGCTTAAAGGTGCTGTAGATGATGCCATTGAGAGTGAGAATGGGCGTCTGGATCTGTTCCTGCGGTTCCTGCTGGGCGTCTCACTGGAGTCCAATCAGAGACTCTTACAGGATCTACTGACACACACAGAGAAGAGCTCAGAGAGCATCAGGAGAAGCACACAGTACATTAAAGAGAAGATCAGAGATGGACATGGACTCTCCACTGAAAGATCCATCAATCTGTTCCTCTGTCTGCTGGAAGTGAAAGATCAGACTCTGTCCAGAGAGATTCAGGAGTTTGTGAAATCAGACAAACAGTCAGAGAAGAAACTCTCTCCTGCTCACTGCTCAACAATCGCCTACATGCTTCAGATGTCAGAGGAGGTGCTGGATGAGCTGGAGCTCCAGAAATACAACACATCAGATGAGGGCAGAAGAAGACTGATACCAGCCGTCAGCAACTGCACAAGAGCTCTGTGAGTGTTTAGTTGTTACTTTTTTTGTTTCTTGTGTTTATTTAGCTTGTTTTTAATTCCAGTTTTCTTCTCTTTCAGTCTTGCTGGCTGTAATCTCTCTGTTCAGGATTGTGAAATTGTGTCGTCAGTTCTTCAATCCTCAAACTGTGTCCTGAGAGAGCTGGACCTGAGTAACAATGACCTGCAGGATTCAGGAGTGAAGCTGCTCTCTGATGGACTGAAGAGTCCAAACTGTCAGCTGGAGAGACTGAGGTGTGTAGTAATATCTGTCAGTGTCTAATATCTTAAGGAGTATCATAAGGTGAGTCATGTTTGTTTGTATCTGTGGATGATGTCACATCTGTGTGTGTCTCTGCAGGTTATCTGGCTGTATGGTGACAGAGGAAGGCTGTGGTTTTGTGTCTTCAGCTCTGAGTTCAAACCCCTCACACTTGAGAGAGCTGGATCTGAGCTACAATCACCCAGGACAATCAGGAGTCCAGCTGCTCAAACACACACTGGAGGATCCACACTACACACTGCAGAAACTCAAGTATGTGTGTCAGTAATAACTCACATGTGTGTCTGTGTACGGCTGGGCTTTTCTAAGAGTGATATTATGTCACATCCAAATAACTCTGCAGTCCAAGACAAGACTGAAGCTAGGCAGGGTCAGGTCTATTCAGTACCCAGGTAGGAGGTACCCATAGGAGACCACTTGGGAAATCTGTTGTAGGTTGCTGTCAGACGTGGCGTTGGTTAATTAGATTTGTTTTGTATTTGAAATTAATCATTAAGGTTTTTAATGCTACAGTTAGCACTTATACAGCACAGAACAGTCCTGATAATAAAGCAAAGATGGTAGGCAAGGAAAAAGATGTTAGCGCAAGATGATGTAATAAAATAAACAGGAGCAGGGAACAAGCAGAGCGGGAGTATAAGTGCTAATATTTAACAAGTGGCAAAGCAACACACTACACACATGCGCTGAAATAGAAATGGAGAACACATTCAATTTGCCCTGTAACTTATCAAGGGGCAACACGGTGGCTCAGTGGTTAGCACTGTGGCCTCACAGCAAGAAGGTCGCTGGTTCAAGTCTCGGCTGGGTCAGTTGGTGTTTCTCTGTGGAGTTTGCATGTTCTCCCCATGTTGGCGTGGGTTTCCTCTGGGTGCTCTGGTTTCCTCACAGTCCAAACACATGAACTATAGGGGAATTGATGAACTAAGTTGGCCGTAGTGTATGAGTGTGTGTGTGTGTGAATAAGTGTGTATGGGTGTTTCTTCTTACTGGGTTGCATCTGGAAGGGCATCCACCGCGTAAAACACATGTTGAATGGGTTGGCGGTTCATTCTGCTGTGGTGACCACTGACAAATAAAGGGACTGAGCTGAAGTAAAATGAATGAATGTAACTTCTCAAATGTTTATTGCATATTTGTGTTAATATTTAATTGATTTGTAATTAATTTAGTGTGTTTCTGTATGTTTTTGTCGCTGTATAGTTTGGATCATGGAGGACATTTTAGGATCAAACCTGGACTAAGAAAATGCAAGTTCTCTGTCTCTCTCTCACTCACAAACACACACACACACACACACATACACACACACCTGTGCATATTTACTTATACTGATTTACTTATCCCATCATCTGTGCTCTTGTGTTCAGATGCCTGTTCCCTCACACTGGATCCAAACACAGCACACGTTCAAATCCGACTGTCTGATGGAAACAGAGAGGCCAGAAATGTGAAAGACCCTCAGCCGTATCCGGATTATCCAGAGAGATTTGAGCAACAGGAGCAGGTTCTGTGTAAAGAGACTCTGACTGGACGCTGTTACTGGGAGGTGAAATGGAGCGGCTCTGGTCATATAGGGGTGGCTTATAAAGCGATCGACAGGAAAAGTGGGCTTGACTCTTGGTTTGGACTCAATGAAAACTCCTGGAGTCTGTACTGCTGTGATACGAATTACACAGTCTGGTACAACAACGAGAGCGCTGATATTATTGCTCCTTCAGCTCGTAATAATAGAGTTGGTGTGTATGTGGACGTGTCGTCCGGCTCTCTGTCCTTCTACACCGTCTCTGACGCAAACACACTCACACTCATACACACATTCAACACCACATTCACTGAACCCCTCTATACAGGATTTGGGATTTATCCTGAGTCTTCAGTGACTCTGTGTCAGATTTAACAAACACTTCAGAGGACAAAAGTTTCCATCACATTTCCAGCCTAAACATTTCCAGGTCATTGTATTTCATGTTATTTATATTTCAAGGAAATGTTGACACTATTTTGATCACTAAAAGAGCAAGATACCGAATTACAAGCTAAAGTCACATTACATTTGATGATGCTGTAATATAAATCAGTAGAGTGAGATATACACTTGCAGTACAGAAAACTAGCTGAACATTAAAATTAGTCACATTTCACAATATCAAGATAAGTCATTACTGTAAGAAATGAAATGAATAAACCACTACCAAGCATTTTTGTTTTTAAAAGATGTCTAATAGACGTCTAAACATAGTCATCTTGGCTAAAACAAGGCTACATTTGGGCTGTCAGTGAAAATCTAATAGATGTCTAAGAATAGGCCACAACTAGACTCAACCCAGGCTCATTCTGAAAACGTAGTCCCGTGGGCGTTTCTGGAGACCACGAAATACGTAGCCGGGGGTACGTCCGGCTGCATTTCATTTTTTTAAGCGAACGCTGCGGGGCGGTGTGACGCCCTTCCTTTCGGCGCTTGCCGGCGGGCCTCTCGCCTCCGTGTGGAGGGCTTTCCTGCTGCAACCAGTTTGTCCGGTTAGCTCTTCGTGTACTTTGGCGGACTCGTGGTGCAGAGAGGGGCTGACCACGACGACGACCGGGTTTGAGTCTGGGGAAGAGCGGTTTCAGAAATCAGGTAAGAAAACAAAATCCAAAAAATGAAGCGAACAAGTTCGTCACAGGGTGAGAATGTGGTCAAAATCCAAAAACGTGGTAAAAAACAGAGGAGGGCTTTTCTTTTTCTGGACGGCTTTTGTGAATCGTCGTTGGTTGGGTTTAGGGACGGAGGAGGGTGGGTCAGCCGATTGGCTGGTCGCACGGTCAATCATCCTGTCATCCAGGCAGACAGGCGGAAGGCCGTTCGACAGCGGCCTCTAGCGGGTTTACGCGAGAACGGAGCGGGAAATAGCGTGCACAGCGGCCTCTCGTGGATTTGCGAAAACAAAAACTGCAAAAATACGTACCTCCCAGGACGTATTTTGCAGTCTCCAGAAACGTCCACGAGACTACGTTCTCAGAATGAGCCTGGGTTGACTAGACTAGTCATGAAATAAACAGAAATGAATGACGACCCATATAAAGTCTGTCTAATCCAGGGGTAGGGAACCTATGGCTCGGGAGCCACATGTGGCTCTTTGACCGAAAATATTTGGCTCTCCAGCTGTAATAATATAATAAATTATAATTATATTTTAAAGTTTTAAAAATTATAAGTGTCACTAGAAATCAGTTTCCTATTAAAAACCCCTTTACAATTCCCTTTATATTGTATTTTCTACAGCAAAATAAATAAGAACTCAGTTTACAATAAAAAGACGTTTCGACCAATGCCCATATGTGGTTGAACTTGAATCGCAACACCAATAAAGGGCAAGCAACTTACATTTCTATAACCTCACACATGTAAATTTAAACAACATTCATGTGTGGCGATGGCAAGAAGAAAATCATTTCTAAATTGTGTTTTCTTCATACATTGTGATGCGTCATATTTGTTTATTTTTGAGTTGTGCATGGACATAAATAAAGCTTTTGTTTCTAAATAAATAAAGGTTTTGTTATACACACACACACCCCAAATGGCTCTTAAAAAAATGCATTTGATAAAAAAAAATCAGAAATAGCTCTTTGCTGAAAAAAGGTTCCTGACCACTGGAACCCCTGGTCTGCTTCAGAACGCAGCAGCACGAGTGGTCTTTGATGAACCCAAAAGAGCACATGTCACTCCGCTACTCACCCGTTTGCACTGGCTGCCAGTTGCTGCCCGCATCAAATTCAAAGCTCTGATGTTTGCTTACAAAGTGACCTCTAGCTGTGCTCCTTCGTATCTGCTCTCACTTCTGCAGATATATGTGCCCTCCAGAAACTTGCGTTCTGTGAATGAACGTCGCCTCGTGGTTCCATCCCTAAGAGGGAAGAAATCACTTTCCCGAACTCTCACATTCAATCTGCCCAGTTGGTGGAATGAACTCCCTAACTACATCAGAACAGCAGAGTCACTTGCTGTCTTCAAGAAACCACTAAAAACTCAACTGTTTAGTCTCCACTTTCCTTCCTAATCTGTAACTGCCTCTCTGCCTATACCACTAACTGTACTCTCTCTCTCTCAAAAAAAAAAAAAAAACGTACATTACTAATGCTTTGCTTCTTAGACTTTACACACCTGAAACTTGTCTATAGCACTTGTTCAATGCTGCTCTTATAGTTGTGTAAATTGCTTTCTTGTCCTCATTTGTAAGTCGCTTTGGATAAAAGCGTCTGCTAAATGACTAAATGTAAATGTAAATGGTCTAATCTGTCTATTTGATGACTAGTCTAGCTTTGGGCTATTCCTAGATGTCTATTAGATTTTCACTGACAGCCCAAGTTTAGCCTTGTTTTAGCCAAGCTGTCTACGTTTAGCTGTCTATAAGACGTCTATTAAACACAACATTGTTTCCTGGGTACAAGCTACTCATATTCACCAGCTAAACATAAAGTACTCGCATGTGAAGATTCAGATGTTAGACTTTCTGGGCTATCATTTAATGCATCAATTTTTCCATCAGAGCAATGAAAGGCAAACAGTACAAGTGACAACAAATGATGTGACTGGTCAGATCTTCTGTCTTAGCTCATGTTTCTAATGTTATCTTTATTTCAAGTGTATAGTTTATTGTTAATTTACTCTTACATGCATTATATTTTAATGATATGGCTCAATGAGAACACATGGTGCTGAATAAAACACTCATGGTGTGATAAATAAAAACTTGCTGTCCATGCTTGTCCAATGCAATAGTGTCCGGCTGCAGACTTGCACTCTCAGGCACATGCAAATCATCTGCAAGTGACATCACTGTGAGAGATGTAGTTAGGGGCGGGGTTAAGTGTACATAAACTCATATACCTGAGAGTGCATGTCTGACAGTGCACATGAACTCTTCTCAACCGATAACAAACGGACATCTCACTTCTAAATCTTATTTGTTTTCACAGGAACTGGATCAACTAGATTCCTTTGGAGGAAAAAAAAAGCAAAAGTACAAGAATTAGCATAACCAGCTGCACAAACACAAACTCTACCATCCATACTTTAAATCGGAAAGACTGAAATCATTGGAACAATAAAAGTGTGGGGCTTATTTGGTTTCACTAGATCAGTAATATATTTCATCTTAATTTAGTGACATAAATCAAATCAGCGGTGGATCATGTATACTGCACTCACGCTTGCATTATTTGCAGTTTTTTAGTCTCTTCTAATTGTTACTTTAGCTAATCTGCTACATTTTTCATTTATGCATGCAGTGATTTTCACTTAAATATACAACACCTATCAGAAAATTATTAAAAAGCTGACTAGCAGGCTTTGCTATGGTTTAGAGGACGTGAGGACAACCTTTGCTTTTTGCACAGGCCAAAATAACAACAACAATATAAAAGTTGCCATGTAAACCCAAGACTACCTGAAGGAGGTGGTCTAATAGCAGACCACAAACATGTCCAATGTAAAACCCCCTGCTGGTTCTTATATAAGCAATGTGTAGATTTAGTTTTATTTAATTTAATACATTTCCCCTACTTTCATTCCTGGTTGTTTTCTTTTAAAGCTACAATTTCCATTGTATGACCTTTAAAAAATAGTTTTAGCAGACCAGACAGTACTAACAGGCTTGGGCAGTTTGTCTTTATCTGATAACTTTCTTACAAAAACAGGTTCATCTCTGGAGAATCACAGACGTCTAAAATCCTCTAGGTTTCAGCTATGGTTACAAGATCTCTAGGAATATAAAAACACTGGTAAGTTTGAGACAATTACTATTTAGCACAATGAGCTGAGGGAGTTGGGTCACTTCAACACAGAGATTAATCCAAAGAAACAAATCGCAATTTTAGTTACTCTTAATGTCTTGTTTTTGTAGCCTTCTGCATTTCCACATTAATAATATGACATGTTTTCTTTTTTTTGTTAGAAGGGTGTTTCATTCTGATATTTATATATATTATATATTTTAATATATATATATATATATTTATATATTATTCCCCTTTACAATCACAAATAGAGCAGCGAGTAAAATTTTATGTGTTTAAAATAGGATGTTTTGTTTTGTGTGTAAGAAATGACAGCCAATATGTTGTTGGTTTAAACATTTACCATTACGTTTTTGTTTCTGACAGATTCTATAAGCCCAGTCCAGTCTTGTCTGTAAACATGAGTAGCAGATTTGGATATCAGGAAATTAAGCCTTATGGGATTTTACCTGGTCTCTTGGATGGTTTTAGAAGGTAAGTCTCTGTCTGTCCGTCTGTCCGTCCGTCCGTCCGTCCGTCCGTCCTTCTATCTATCTATCTATCTATCTATCTATCTATCTATCTATCTATCTATCTATCTATCTGTCTCTCTGTCTCTCTGTCTCTCTGTCTCTCTGTCTGTCGTTCTATCTATCTGTCCAATAAATACAATTTAATTGAGTTTCACAGTGATCATAAAGTCACCTTTTCTGACCTAAAACAAAAGTAGTTTGTTTTTGTTGTTTCGAAATAAATCATTTGTGAATTGATGTGATACTGCTCTCTCTATTTCTGAATCTTCATCCAGCTGTATGTCACAAGCTGTCACTGGAGAGGCAGCCTTTCAAAAGGCACTGTACACTTTTTAACAAAGGACAGTTCACCCAAAAATGAAAATGTACTCACTATTTACTCTCCCTCATGTGGCAACCCGTCATAAATTTTGAGATAATTTTGTCAGAGCATTGGCACATTCCAGTGTACAAGTGAAGTTTTCTCCAAGAAAGTTTCTCTGAATGTGATCTTTCATAATTATGAAGACAAAAACGACAACAAAAAACTTTTACAAATAATACAACTTTTGCTAAAATCTTCAGAACATCATTAAATACCACATAACTTTAATATATTAATTTAATAATAATGTTAAATTAAAGAAGAACATTTGTTTATAACTTTAACAGAATGTTAGTCAGTGATCTGGGAAATGTTTGACTGCTAGAATGAAAAGCTGGTGGTCATTGGTTGTTCTTTCACTGGTAGTTTCATTTATGAGCTACTGAATTAAGCAAATCACAGAGCTAATGAAGAATGCACAGAGAGAGGTTCTGAATATCCATGATAATATGATCATGTGACATATTTACCAAAGAACATTAGAATTTAGTTTGTTTATTAAATAATTAGCTAATTACATTACACCATTACTACAAAAACATCTCAAACTCTGCTGTTCTTCTTTCAGGTATATGGTCGTTGCTTTTTTAATTGCAATAGTTTTGTTTTTGACGCTGTCTCAGAGATCTGCTGTGACACACATTCCACGTCCTGCACCCATGGGTTTTTGCTATCCTAAAGCAGCAGTGGTAACAGATGCAGAAACCTGCTCAGTGATTGGAAGGTATGATTATAAAGAGCCGCTACATTCATGTTTTCAACATTATTCATTATGTGAGCAGTGAAAATTCTGCAACCCTCGACTATGCATTTACAGGGGGTTTATTTTCAATCTGATTAGTACTCAAGTACTTGATGCTTATTTTCCTAACTTAGTTCTTATAATCAGAAGTGGGTAGTAACATAGACTTGTGAACTATGGGTGCTGAGATTGCTGCAGCACCTCCTAGTTCTGCTAGTTCAATTTAGATAATACATGACTAACGTTTGACTATGACTAACGTTTTATTGTTTAGTGTTCTAAATTTTCCACTTTTATTTTTGTTTAAAATGTTTAGCTTTTTTATGGTGTCAAATCTGGTTTGTTTTTATATAAGTGAATTATTTTTACATTTCAGTTTAAGATATTTTAAGTCATTGTGTTCAAAATGTGGTCTAAACTAGTTACACGTGTCTAAATTGTTATTAAATAACACTTACACTTATTATCTTTGCAGAAATAAAAAAAAAATGCATAGATTAGTTTCAGACAGGAAGAGAGAACTGTTAGAATTTGCAGCGTAGTTATGATTTCCACTGGGCTCAGATGTAACATTATGATAATAAAAACAATGTCCACAATTAAATATTTGAAAGCTCATTTCAGTATAACTGATGTGTCTCTGTGTTACGAAGCTGAATAAAGCTAATGCAAATGAATAACACTTTACAATAACAATACATGAATATTGATGTACTGAATGTAAACATTACTTCATTATGAACTAATGATAAGTTACAACATGCACTAATCATGAACTACACGAGTTCATGCTTAAATAATTACTATCCTAATTACTTGTATGCTAATTAATGCATTAATTAATGCTTTAGTTTTAAGCTAAATTTAACCAACATGAACCCATGAGCTGTCAATGTTCTTTATCTTCATGTCTTGTCTTTACTTAGAGAGGCACATCAACATGAACTCATTCTTAACTGCTTATCAGCTCCTGAGATTAAACTCTTGAGTCAATATCAAAATGACCCGTTTTAAGTATGAGTTAATGATAATGTGCTCCTCCAAGTAAAGTCATGACCTAAAGAGACATTTACAGGTAACGAGTTATTAGCTAAAACTAAAGTCTTAATTAATACATGTACTAACAATTTATTAAGATGGCTTTATTCATTATTCCCACATTTCAGCCATTCACACTTGAACTCATGTTGTAGTTAAAGTTATTTTCATGAATAGCACATGCCTTAAATCATAATTAGTAAATTAATGTTTAGTTTACATGTTAGTAGATCATTTATTGTAGTTACCTGCAAATGTGCATCAGCTGTCACGGTTGGTTGCAAGAAAGTGGACCCAGTTGCAGCAATGAACTATGCAAAGCTGTTTATGGACAGAATAAGGCACAAGTAGACAGACAAGGGGATGACAAGGTCCAAACGGTAGGGGCAATAACACAGGGAAGCCAGTGGTAGAGACAAGATGCCACTTAAATGAACAGCCAGCCAGGAGTAGGAGCAACAGTGGTCGAAACCAGAGCTTGATGCTGGAGCAAGCCATGTAAACTCCAGACTGGCTGGCCAGGGAGGTCAGGACTGGAAAATTATAAGACACTAGACAGGGCAGCAATAATATACAATAAAACTAACCAAATCAAATATAAATACTAGAAGATAACTAGACTGACTTGGGCAATCGGATAAAACAGAAACTGAAATAGAGACTTCAAGAATCTTAAAGAAAGTAATTAAACAACTACTAATTATCAACTACTAATAAGACCGGGACTGACAGGAAAATGGAACAAAAATGGTTCAAAGGATAAAAGCAAGATAAAGATTAGAACACATTAAGTAAACACTAGGAACGAACAAAAGAAGTAGTAGCAGCAAACAACAAGTAGACACGAGAACTAGAACAGGCAAGTCAAAAAGCTCAGTAAAGATACAAGGCAAGGATACAAGACAAGCTCACATGGAACGAACCAGCAAAGAAATGAGAACACATTGCACAATATATAGAACAAAGCACACGAGAGACAGGTGAAAACAATCAGGATAACAAGGTGTTACGTTTCACGTATGTTTTGTTTGTTCTGTTTTGCGTGCTCTTCTTTTTTGTCCGCTGTGTGTCATGTGCTGGTTCTAGGTGTGCAACCATTGGTCCAAGGAGCTGTCAATCACCATCGACACGCCAATCAGAACCTGGTCTGCTCAGTATAAAAGCCGTGTGTGTTCTTCAGGAGCGCTTGGCTCTGTTTAGAATGCGAACCGCCAATAAACACCAAGAAGAAGAAGAAGAAGAAGAAGAAGAAGAAGAAGAAGAAGAAGAAGAAGAAGAAGAAGAGAAAGAAGAAGAAGAAGAAGAAGAAGAAGAAGAAGAAGAAGAAGAAGAAGAAGAAGAAGAAGAAGAAGAAGAAGAAGAAGAAGAAGAAGAAGAAGAAGAAGAAGAAGAAGAAGAAGAAGAAGAAGAAGAAGAAGAAGAAGAAGAAGAAGAAGAAGAAGAAGAAGAAGAAGAAGAAGAAGAAGAAGAAGAAGAAGAAGAAGAAGAAGAAGAAGAAGAAGAAGAAGAAGAAGAAGAAGAAGAAGAAGAAGAAGAAGAAGAAGAAGAAGAAGAAGAAGAAGCAGCAGCAGCAGCAGCGCTTGGCTTACAGCCAGACTCCTCACTTGTGTCGGCCAGCCTGTTCATCTGTGTTTTGCTTATGATTTGCTTACGATTTGCTGTGTTCTAGTTTTCTCATTATCAAGAGACTGCGTTATTAGATATGCTTGTGCAGCTCAGTTGTTATCTAGTGAGAAACTGAACGATCTTTGTGAGAATTGGATTATATGAGATTGTGTTTTGCTAATGGCTAACAGTGTGTACTTTACGAGAACTCTAGTAATGTGAGCAGGATATTTATTTGTTAGTTAGTTAAAGGAGGCGTTGCCACATGTGTAATCATGTTTTGAGGTTATGAAGTTTAGTTAAGCTACGTGCTGAAGATTACGGTTTTGTTTCTGCATTTTTCTTTGGTTAGTCAGTTTAGTGGTTTGGGGTTTAGTTAGATCGTTTTGTTATATTTATTTCTTTGTTTTGGCAACGCTCCTATTTTCTTTAATTTGATTATTTAACATTACATTTATAATGCATTCTCTATTCATTGTTTTACATTCCCTGAATATTAAATACTTAATTTGTTTCACTTAACAAGTGGTCATGTGTTCTCACTCATCCAGCATCAGTAGACTCACTGATTGTTACGTTTCATCCTCTTTAATATCTTAACAACTTAAACACGTAACACAAGGTCTAAATGAGAGGGCAGGGTGAGTGAAAACAAGGAAAGACAAGAGGAGCACATGGCCAACACAAATGAAGGCACAGCAATGTAAATAAGCACAGGACAAACAGGCAAATCTTAAACACTGACAGGACAGACAAGACTGTCAGGTCAGGGCCATGACATCAGCTTTTTGTTGTTCTTCTAACTTTTACTTATTACTAACCTATTAATAATATGTACTAATAACTGGAAAAGGCTCTGTTGTTCTCAATGACTCTCTCTTTGCAGGGATATCCTGAAGCGTGGGGGTTCAGCAGTGGATGCCGCTATCGCTGCTCTGCTGTGTGTGAGTGTGATTAACCCTCAGAGTATGGGCATCGGTGGAGGACTGGTGTTCACCATATACAATGCTTCGAATGGTAGGAAGACTTTGAGAAACATAATCAGAACTCCACTATAGTGGCATAAAGTCTTGATTTAGTTTGAAAGAAACAAAAAACTGAACATCCTTTAATGATTATCTTTATAAATCACATGTTGCACTGCTGAAATGTTCCTGTGTAATATATAATACAAGTCTGCAGTTAAAGAAAAGAAAGAGAGCTTCACTGTATCCAAGCTGTAATGTGTGTGAGGTTAAAAAAAGCACTTTTACTGTCTTATAATATGCATTTATTTTTACCAAATTATCCAACTGAATTCCACATGTTTTCTTCAGTGATTCATTTTTTCCAGAACCCTCCATTGCACGATATTAATCTCTGGTAATTGGTCTAATGATCCAGTCTGTTATGATTGGTCAACTGCATTCAGCACGAAATGGAAAGAAATGGCCCGCATGGCTTATCAACATTGTTAAAGTAGCAAAAATACAACAATGCAGTTAACACCTTCATATGCTCTATTCGTAACCACAACCTCAAGTAATAATCATGACACACATATTAACACGCATAATAATCGACACAATGGCGAGGTTGAACTATTTAGAACATTGACCACGTGTATGTGTAAGAATGAGAACAACAATGCAACAGGCTTTAGGACTGTCAACTGCAGTAAGATGGCACAAACATGAAGCTTAATGTGTACTTCTTTTGAGCTCAAATTATCACAAAAAATACATTAATCTCCATTATAATGCGGGCCAGAAAATTAATCCAGACTGGCCGATATAAATGGATATAAATTTTATGATTGTACAAAGATCACCTCCCAAAATAGAGAAACATTGCATTTTCAAAACATTTGAACAGTTCAGTATTGACCTATCAAAGTCTCATTTACTGAAGTCAGCTTGCTGATTTGAGAAGTGCTCTGAACCACTGAATCAAAAGAATAGTCAAAGTTACTAATTAGCAATTACTAATTAGCATTATTTCATGGGCTATGACCAAGTCCTCACGGTGTTAAATGAAAATGTAAAGTTTATTGTGTTTATCCACAGGAAAGGTGGAGACAATTAATGCTCGAGAGACTGCCCCAATGAGTGCTACAGCAGACATGTTTGACAATGATCCTCAAAAACAGTATCCAGGTATAAACCATCATAAATAATTACACCTTTAAAACAGATTTATTAAGCACAGTAATCCAGACAGAAGATGTTGATGATAATTAGGTCCACACAGAATCTGTGCATGCAGAAATGTGCCAATATTAGTCCATCTATTTTACTGAAAATGTATTTATTTTTATATTAATTGCATGAATATTCTGGATTTTGGATGTTTTATGATTTATTTATTATACAGTTCTGTCTTTTAATAGACATATTATATGTTTATTACTTGTTTACCAAACAAATGGATCTGGATTTGCATTATAAACCTTAAAGGAAAAATTTATTTTTTATTTCATGCTTTAAGTTTTAGTTATGAGACTCCCAAATTCATTCTGGATAAATCCACAGGTTTTTTTCAATATTCTGCACAGAAATAACAAAAGACGTCTGCAGATTCTGTCTCGCCCTAATGATAATCCCTGTAAAAAGCAAACAGATTATTTCTTCCAGTGTAGGATCATAAATGACTTGATCTTCTCTTTTGTTTTTGTCCTGATTGTCAGGATTATTAATAGCTGTACCAGGAGAACTGCGTGGTTATGAAATGGCACACAAAAGGTACGGGAGACTGCCATGGAAAGAGCTGTTTGTGCCCAGTATAAAGCTGGCATCAGAGGGGTTTAAGATTGGCAAAGCCCTGGCCAATGCCATCAATGATGAAAAAGAGAAAATTCTGAAAAATGCAGCATTGCGGTGAGAATATTAATGTACCACATAAACAGAGAGAATGAGTCTGGCAGAATAGAAACTGAATATATTTTGGACACAGATAAACATAACAAATGCCTAAAGGTCTTTGGTTCTGATACTATCATACCTGTAACACTATGGAGCCCTATCATACAACCAGTACAATAAGGCGCAAGATGTGTTTCTGTGACGTGTTGCTTTATCAGACCAACGCAACCTTAATTTCCCCGTTGTTCAAATAGCAAATCCATTTGCACCACCTTGTGGACTCATGGGTGTTCTGGTCTAGAAGGGAGGTGCAAAAGCATAAAGGGCGTATCTGCATCCACCTTTGTTATTTTAAGGTGCATGGTCTAACAGGGTTGAGCTTATTCTCTTAATGAGTTATAGGTGTGTTATGAAAATAAACCAATCAGAGTCTCATCTTCCATTCTCTTTAAGAGTCAGTTGCGTCGCACCATGGCACATTTGCTATTTACATGGCGGACTTTGTAAGTGTAAAAACTGAACACTTCACTAGAGAGAAAACAGTTAAACAGAGCATCTACAGCGTGAGAATGAGAGATGAGCCTGCCCATTCTTTACTATCACTTTCACTCTCTTTCGTAGATAAGGAAACGTGTTGTATGCACAGACATCTATTAGCCTGTAAATAATTAATTTCGTTTGTTAATCTCAAAGATTTGTTTCAAAACTATTTTTAAATTCAGTTCTAATACCCAGCAAACGAATAAATAAACAATAATAATTAAGTGTGGTCAAAAAACTTTGGAGTTATATCCAAATACACATGCCATATGCTCTAAAACCTGACAGGTGGGCAAATCTAAGCTTGTTTTTATTAAAACAAATTCAAATATGCAGATAATAAATAATACTGCTAATAATACTAACATTATACCAAAACAACTTGTCGTGAATAAACTGAAAAAGCCCCCCGAGATGAAGAAGGCATGAAGGCTGTGGTTTTTATTTTTATGTAGAAAATAATATTTTTTGTAATATTTTAATCCTTTAATTCTTTTTATTTGTAAAGATATTTGTGTATTGCTGTACATCCTGTGTGTATTAAGCAATGTGCAAGCGATGCGCTCAACTAATTGGCTCTGCGCTGGACTCATTTTATTGTTCATTTATTCATTTGCTGGAGATTAGAACTGAATTTAGAAATTGTTTTGACACAAATCTTTGCTCTTAACAAAGGAAATTAAATATGTATAGGCTATGTCTGTGCATACAACACGTTTCCTTATCCACGAGAAAGTGAAAGTAAAGGCCGATTGGAAAGTAAAGGCTCGTCCTCGCGCTGTAGATGCTCTGTTTAACTGTTTTCTCACTAGTGAAGCGCTCTGTTTTTTCACTTACAAAGTCCGTCATGTAAATAGCAAATGCACTATGGCGTGATGCAACTGACTCTTAAAGGGAATGAGAGATGAGACTCTGATTGGTTTAGTCTCAAAACACACCTATAACTTATTAAGAGAATAAGCTCAACCCTGTTAGACCATGCGCAGCAGTGCAGAGCAGATTTTTCCGTCATTAAAACAGCAAAAGTGGATTCTGACATGCTTAATGGTTTTGTGCCCTGCACTTTGGACTTTGCGACTAGATGGTTAAAATAAAGCTCTATATGTCTGTATTACAGTTTTTCTCAATTACTTTTTCCAAACAAAATAATCTAGTTTTTCCTTTCGACATATGATTATTTTTTTTGCTTACCCCGCTGGTAGATTATTTTGCTTGATTTAAAGAAAAACTTACTTAATTTTGACTCATTATTTCTGAAAACAAGACAATATTTTTCTCCTTGTCTATAAAATGCTTCTTGATTTAAATATTTTTAGATATTTGTACTAGAAACGAGACAAAAACCCTAAAACGAAGAACATTTTTGCAGTGCGTAACTGCACATTGGACAAATGCATGTTAAAAACTGTCATGATAACATCCTCTTGATTCTGCTCTTGTCTTTCTTTTCTTTCCAGTGAAGTCTTTTGTGACTCACACAATACCACCTTGAAGGAAAATGATACCATAAGTTTTCCCCAACTAGCTGCCACCTACAGGAAGATAGCAAAAAATGGAGCAAATGCATTTTACAACGGGTCACTGACTCAGACTCTAGTGAATGATATCAACGCTGCAGGTTATTTTTTTTGCATACATCATGTTACATAGTTGAGAGTCTACTGGTATTTTGTCTTTGGCAAATTTGTCTGACAGTTTGTTTCTCCAAACACAGGAGGAAATATCACACGTGAAGACCTAAAGGATTATAAACCAGAGTTGACAGAGTATGCATTGAATTTTACAGTGGGGAGGTACACATTCTATGCTCCAACTGCTCCATTCGGTGGACCTGTGCTCGCTCTGATAATGAAAATACTCCTGGGCAACGGTACAAAAGGTAGAAGCAAATTACATTTACTTCGTTTTTTTAAGTTCACATTTTTATGTGCTTTTAGAGTGTGTTATTGAGCAAAGACAGTGACGATACGTTTTATTTGCATACCAGAGTGATTATCAGAGATAGAAATATCGAAATAAAAATAAAAAATCGCCATTTTTTGATGAAAAGAAACAATTTATTTACCTTAGCAAAGAAACAGGTGTGAGCTTGACACAAAAAAAATGTTCAGAAAATGTGTGTGTGTGTGCGCATGTGTAATCAGGAAGAATTATATTTAGTTTACTCTGTACACAAATGTCATACCACTTGACTCAGTACATGATAAAACTGCAAAAAGTCAGTATTTTTTTAATTGTATATTTTCATTTGTTTTTCAAAAGTTAACAATAAAGAACATCAAAACTAAGCAACAAACAAACTAAAGTAAAACACACACAGTGTATAAAATAAAATAAGTTAAATAAAAACAAATAAATAAAAAGGGAGGAGATACAGTATAAACCAGTGGAAAAAACTATTTTGTCAAATCAAATCATGTGGTGCTGTTTTAATATAATTCAAAAATGGATTCCAAATCTTTTAAAATAATTCACCCTTTCCTCTCAAAGAATATGTGATCTTCTCCAATGGTATACAGTTGCAAACTTCTGAGATCCACAGTCCAATCGGTACATCACTGTCTGTTTTCCATTTCAAAGCAATGCATTTTTTAGCTATTGTCAGCAACATTTCAGTAAGTTTAATAGCATAGTTATGCTGGAGATTAGAATTTGTATAATTGCCCAATAAACATATCTCTGGATCCAATGGAAAATCAATTCCATGAATCTGTGATATGATATTGCACACTTGTACCCACAACACTTTCACTTTAGGGCACAGCCATGTAGAATGCTAACATGTACCTTCTTCTATCTGAAGCAGAGGGGAGAAATGCTGTTTTTAAATTTGTGTAATCTGGATGGAGTATAATAAAGCTGGTGTAAGAAATTAAACTAGATTAGGCAAAAAGTCAGTATTAATTCCTTCCCTTCTTCTTATATGTTTTTTAATATGTTTATTTTGGGGCGAACAGTGGCTCAGTGGTTAGCAATGTCGCCTCTCAGCAAGAAGGTCACTGGTACGAGTTTCAGCTGGGTCAGTTGAACTAAGTTGGTTGTAGTGTATGTAGAATATGTTTATTTTTATTATACTTTTATTTTGAGCCCCTTGTACCCCCGCTTATCTGACCTTAACCTGCAGTGCTTTACAACATATAAACCGAGAACACACACACACACATACATATATAGGGCGACATTCACACGTCAGAGATGTGTCAGATGTTGAGGATTCACAAACACTTAATTTTACACTTTAATTCTTAAATATACTGCAGAAATAAGGTTCAATTCAGGTACTTAAACATTTGATTTCAGGTTCTACAGGTTTCGGCTTCTCAAAGAAAAGTGTGTCCACAACAGAGAATAAGACTTTGACCTATCATCGCATCATAGAGGCTTTCTGCTTATCTAATGCCTTGAAGAATAATCTGTCGGACCCACGTTATGATAAAAGCGTCACTGAGGTGAGTTCAACTCTAGTTATGAATTCCTTGGGCCATTATAATAAAGTCCTGTATTCACAAAACATGTTATCCCACAACTAAGGAGCTCTCTTAAGTGAAAAGCTTTCTTTTAAAAACTATTCATAATGCCGCTGAGACAAACTTTTACTAACAATAGAAAGTAGTTTTACGGGTACCATGTACTGCATATATACTGCATTGGTTAAGTGCAATAAGTTAAATTGTTCTCTGCTCAGTTGATCATTAATGTTCACAACTGACCCAAATATGGTCAATGGTTTTTTGGCTAAATTATAATTGTACTTGATACAAGGGGCAGACACAGATATATTTAACGTCGTGTTTTGTGGGTGTTAATACATTTTAAATACTTTACTTTTCCTTCAACATGATTTCTGCAGGATGTAATGCAGACCACAACTCCCATGATTCCACACTCAGTCATACCCTCATCCAAATATGCCTTTGTTTGTTTTGAATATGTGCCCCCTAGTGGCCAAAATTCATGCTGTGCCTTTAAGGTTGTGTAGAGGCTGTCTGGACAACCACTGTATAAAATGTACTCCCTGAAGTTTAATAAACACCTACCAACAAATACCGCAATTAGCAAAATCATGATATCTTACCAAAATATATTCAAAATATATATTCATTTTCTTTTCGGCTTAGTCACTTTATTAATCTGGGGTCACCACAGCGGAATGAACCGCCAACTTATCCAGGACATGTTTTATGTAGCGGATGCCCTTCCAGCTGCAACCCATCTCTGGGAAACATCCATACATACTCACTCACACACTCATACTCTACAGCCAATTTAGCCTACCCAATCGACCTAAACAGCATGTGTTTGGACTGTCGGGGAAACCGGAGCACCCGGAGGAAACCCACGCCATATTATATTATATTATATTATATTATATTATATTATATTATATTATATTATATTACATTACATTACATTACATTACATTACATTACATTACATTACATCATATTATATTATATTATATTACATTATAAATAAAATATTTAAAGTATAAGGATATACAGTAGTCAACATTTGAAGAGGATTTTTTAAATTGTCCTGATTGGAATAAGTTTGTTGTTTAATAAATGTATGTCTAAATAAACCCTGCTGAAAAAAACAGCTAAGACCAGCCTGACCAGCTAAAACCAGCTAAGACCAGCCAGCCTGACCACCTAAGACCAGCCTGACCAGCTAAAACCAACTAAGACCAGCCAGCCTGACCAGCTAAAACCAGCCTGACCAGCCAAGACCAGACTGACAAGCTAAAACCAGCCTGACCAGCTAAAAAGTAGCCAAAACCCCTCTAAAAACCAGCCTGACCTGCTAAAACCAGCTAAGACCAACTTGACCAACTAAGACCAGCTAAATAGTGGCCAAAACCTCTCTAAAACCAGCTATGACTAGCTAACACCAGCTGAGACCAACCTGACCAACTAAGACCAGCTAAAAAGTGGCCAAAACCCCTCTAAAACCAGCCTGACCAGCTTGACCAGCTAAAATCAGCTAAGACAAGCTTGACCAGCTAAGACCAACCTGACCAACTAAGACAAGCTAAAAAGTGGCCAAAACCCCTCTAAAACCAGCCTGACCAGCTAAAACCAGCTAAGACTAGCCTGACCAGCTAAAACCAGCTAAGACCAGCTTGACCTGCTAAAACCAGCTAAGACCAACCTGACCAGCTAAGACCAGCTAAAAAGTGGCCAAAACCCCTCTAAAACCAGCCTGACAAACCAGCTATGACCAGCCTGGGAAACCAGCTAAACCAGCTTGGGTGACCAGCTAAAACCAGCCTGACCAGCTTAGGCTGGTTTAAGCTGTTTTTTTCAGTAGGGAATAAATAAATAAATAAATGATCGACTTCAAATGTTGATCACTTTTTAATATTCATTCTCTTATTTTCCTTCAGCTTAGTCCCATTATTCAACAGGGGTCGCCACAGCGGAATGAACCGCCAACAAGCAACCCAGTACTGGGAAACACAAACTCTCACAGTCACACTCATACACTATGGCTAATTTAGTTTATCAATTCCCCTATAGCACATGTTTCGATTGTGGGGGAAACAGGGGCACCTGAAGGAAACCCACGCCAACACGGGGAGGACATGCAAACTCCACACAGAAATGCCAACTGCGTGGCGACAGGGCTAACCACTGAGCCATCGTGTCGCCTGTGTTTAATTTATACACCAATATTTTTCCACTACTGCTATACCAGGCAATCCTAAAGCCAAATCACATCTCAAGTATAGAATTTCTCCACTTTCTCAACTTTAGCTGCTTTTGATCTAACAGAAAGATTAGACAGGATCTCAGCACACTTTGATGTTCTCAAAGCCTTTCACTGTTCCTGTCTACATTATTTCCTAATTTTGTTTTACAGTTAATCAAAAACATGACTTCAGACAGCTTTGCGGACGACACCAGGAGGAAGATTAAAGATAACACTGCATCAGCCTGCAACAAGCTGCTGGATGACAATGATGACAATGGCACATCTCACGTGTCTGTCCTTGATAAAGACGGCTATGCAGTAGCAGTGACCAGCAGCATCAATAACTAGTACGTTATTAGAAAGACCCAGTTTAATATACACATCCAAACACTGCATACTTAAGACAGGCTTCACTGTACATGTTTTTAGCTTGTCTAGCTGTCCATTTAGTGATAAAACAATTCAAATTTTTTGGATAATCAGTATTGGAGTGAGTGTCCCCTGCTGAAAAATCCAGCTTAAACCAGCCTAGGCTGGTTGACCAGCCTTGTTTAAGAGGGGTTTTGCCCATTTCCAGGCTGGTTTCCAGCTATTTCCAGCCTGGTCTTAGCTGGTCAGGCTGGAAAATGACCAGCTAAATCCAGCTAAAACCAGCTTGACCAGCCTGGTTTAAGGTGGACATAGCTGGTTTAGGCTGGGCTCCCAGCCTCAGTAGGCTGGTCAAGCTGGTATTAGCTGGTCATCTCCCAGCCTGACCAGCTAAGACCAGGCTGGAAATGGCTGGAAACCAGCCTGAAAGTGGCCAAAACTTCTCTAAAACCAGCCTGGCCGACCAGCTAAAACCAGCCAACCAGCCTAGGCTGGTTTAAGCTGGATTTTTCAGCATCTATCAGTAGGGGAACATTAATACATCCAGCAAGTACACCCCCTGTCCCCTCTGGCATACAGAAATGTAATATATACGTACATACTGTATGCATGTTTATATATGCCCTATCCATATAGGAATAGTATTATGAATTGCAACAATTTCAGATATGATACAGGTCTACTCAATTTAAAATATATGTTTATACTATATCATATATTTAATGCCATATATGGAATCTGTATTGATATATGTGGAATTTATTTATTTTTATTCCATGGTCTGGTGAAATTCTTGACTCTGATTGTGCATTAGATTAGATGAAATGCACAGGTAGATCCTGTCAGTTTTGATCACAGTTCAAAATGAACGTGCGTCCCCCAAACATTAGTAGTAACCATAGCAACTGCTATGAGTGACAGTTGCCGCAGCCTACCATTCTCGAGCACGTTGAACAGCTGCTAAACTTGGCCTGCTCTGCTGTTGAGCTCATTCATGAACAAACATGAGCTAGAGAGAGAGAGAGAGAGAGAGAGAGAGAGAGAGAGAGAGAGAGAGAGAGAGAGAGAGAGAGAGAGAGAGAGAGATTTACACTTTGTATTTTATTGTTGTTTTATTTGAGGCAAAAAAAATGTTCTCTCAGCAGTCCTGATGTGTTTAAACTTTTTTTTTTTAAACAAGTACATATTTGACTGCAAATGAGGATCTCGTGCTGCAAATGAGCTGTTTTTTTGTAAGATACTGCTTTTCTGATACAGATTTTTTTTTCATGTGTATTTCATGTTTTTACAACATTGAGGGGTGCAAAAACTTTGGATAATTTTGCATGTGTGATTAATTCCTTTGCATAGTAATTAAATTACTTCAATAGATGTGTCCACAACCTATTAAACTTCATTTTGAAGATCCCTTATAATCATATTAAATACATATTAAAAGAACATATTAAATCCATTAAATCATATATTTCAAATATAAAATATTGTGGCAAACACACAAATACATTTATCTACAGTAAAAATGAGTATTTAAAACTATTGTGTTTAGAAATGTGTTGAAAACAATCTTTCTGTTAAACAGAAATTGCAGGAAAAAAATACAGGATGGCTAATAATTCTCAGTTTAACTGTATATATATATATATATATATATATGGATGGATTGACGGACGGACGGACATATAGATGGATGGATGGATAGATAGAAAGACAGGATAGATAGATAGATAGATAGATAGATAGACAGACAGATAGATAGATAGATAGATAGATAGATAGATAGATAGATAGATAGATAGATAGATAGATAGATAGATAGATAGATAGATAGATAGATAGATAGATAGATAGATAGATAGATAGATAGATAGATAGATAGATAGATATGGGCAATTCCGTGCAAATGTCAACCTTGCCATGAATAAAATTTAGTTTTCACCAAAATACGGAAACGGTTTCTGGGTTTTTTGTGTAAGCAAGTATTTTACAGTACTTTAGAAATACTCAAAAATGTCTCTGTCAGTTTTTTCAAACTATTATATTTGATTTCTCAAAGTCACACAAGTGGCAATTTCACATCTGTCACATCCATAACGTCACTTTTTCCTCATAAATGTGAAAATATGAAATCAAATTAAACCAGTCATCTGTATTGTACAATGAGCCGACTCTTCTCCTTTTGATTATCATTGTTTCTTTTGGGTTGTGCAGTTTAATTCACAGAATTTCCACAATGTTGTACACTTTAAACTCACAGACTTGTTTGTCACATCCATAACGCATGCTTATTTTCCTCATTTAAAGTATAAAATATGTTTACGGGCTGATATTTTTCTGGTCCCATAACTCTGTGGTCAGTTGTTCTGGAAGATATAAACAAAAATTTCAATATAATCTGTGTGTGTGTGTGTGTATGTGTGTGTGTGCGCGTGCTTGCGTGCGTGTGTGTGTTTCATATGTTTCAGTTAATGTGAAAATTAACTTATCTCTCCCCCCCCCCCCCCTCCCCCCCCCCCCCCCCCTCTCTCTCTCTCTCTCTCTCTCTCTCTCTCTCTCTCTCTCTCTCTCTCTCTTTGGTGTGCGTGTTCTCACAGTTTCGGTTCTGGTGTGATGTCAGGCAGTTCAGGCATTATATTTAATGACCAGATGTCAGATTTCATTCAGATGAAGAGTGAACGTAACAAAATTGAAGGAGGTAAAGAAAACATAATCATTTGAGTTACAATATTAAGTAAAATCACCTACATAAATGTAAATGTTGCTGTTTTTTTGACCAGGTAAAAGACCCCTGTCATCAATGTGTCCCACAATAATACTGGACAAAGGAAAAGGAAAAGGAAGAAAAGTCAGAATGGTGGTTGGAGCAGAAGGAGGGATGAATATCACCACATCTGTTGTTCAGGTGATAAAAAACACATCTGGAGATTTCAACAGTTTAAGATTTGATCAGCTTTACATGATCAATACATTGACATTTGATTTATTCATCTGAACCTGAAAAAAGCATCTATTTTTTTTGAATGTGCCTAAATAAAGAGTTTTTTGTTGTGATTTTTAAATGTATTTGTCCTTTACCTGTTTCTCTCATCTCAGGTGATCCTGAACTACCTGTACTTTGGCTATGATCTGAAGAACTCTGTTGATCAACCCAGATTTCACATCACACCAATTGGGACATATGTGGATGATAACTTTAATGAGGTAGCATTTCTGCACTTCACTACAAGTTTGTGATGCAAATTAGATTCAGAAGTTCAAAAAAACAGATGATTACGTCAATTTTTGTATACCACACTTTGTTTTATGATTGCAGACTGTGATTAAAGGCTTGGAGAAGAAGAATCATACTATTATACGTAACGATACTGAAGATTCAGTGGTTCAGGCGATTGGAAAAGAATGCACCAAAATCTGTGCTGCATCTGACTTCAGGAAATATGGCAAACCTGCTGGATACTGACCGCTGCTTCTGTTTATGCTGCAGTTGTCTACCGTGTTTATAAGTGAAACAGCTGTGCAGAGACAGCTCCACAATAGTTTGTTTGTTTTTTAAAGATGCTTTAAAAATTAACACTTGCCAAGCACCACATTGCCGTGGTTAGATTCAACTTTATTTTTTTATTATTATTAATTCAGACAGTGCATCAGTGCAATGGTTAAATAACTCTGTAATTACAGAAATAACAATAACAATTAATTAATAAATACAGACAAATGTAATAAAATCTATTAATCATTCATTCATTTTGTTTTCGGCTTAGTCCCTTTATTCATCAGGGGTCGCCACACACAATAAACCAACAACTTATCCAGCATATGTATTACACAGCGGATGCCCTTCCAGCTGCAACCCAAACACTGGGAAACACCCATACACGCTTTTTCACACACACACTCATACACTACGACCTATTTACTTCATCAGATCCCCTATAGCGCATGTGTTTGGACTGTGGGGGAAACCGGAGCACCCAGAGGAAACCCACGCCAACACGGGGAGAACATGCAAACTCCACACAGAAACACCAACTGACCGAGCCGAGAATCGAACTAGTGACCTTCTTGCTGTGAGGCCACAGTGCTAACCACTGAGCCACCGTGCCGCCCAATTCTATTATTAATATTATTATTATTATCTACTCTCCTTACAATTAATTTTCTGCCTCAGCTACATATTAGAAATGCTTTTGAATGAACCAAAATTCATTTCAAAATTGAAATAGTGATGTGATGCACATATAGTTTAAAGCAGGCATGTCCAAGCTCGGTCCTGGAGGGCCGGTGTCCTGCAAAGTTTAGTTCCAACCCCAATCAGACACACCTGGGCTAGCTAATCAAGCACTTACAGGGCTTTCTAGAAACATCCGTGCAGGTGTGTTGAGGCAAGTTGGAGCTAAAATCTGCAGGACACCGGCCCTCCAGGACCGAGATTGGACACCCCTGGTTTAAAGGCATGTAAAAAAATATCTATATGGTACATTTATACAAACCAAATCACAGGCCATTGGCAGGTGCAGAAAATATGTAAACCACCAATGTAATACACCGTGTATTATATCATAAGATTTCTATAAATGTTTCTGATTTTCACAGTGTACTATTCCATCTGTTTTGTTATTTTATAAGTCGGATAGTAGCCATTGCAAATATATATATATATATATATATATATATATAACGTTTTCTGTTCGTTTATTCAATGTGTTGTTGAATAAATACAGAAATTAGTAAATAAACAGTTCTTTACTGCACAGATGAGAAACAGAATTAAGAACATTCAGTTGAAACCAGAGGTTCACATTCATTGTATAAAAAGGCACATAACCATTTAAAAGAAGTCAGATGTTAATGTGACTAAACTTTTCCTCTTTTAGGTAAGTTAGGATTATCAGATGCGTTTCTGTTCTGCTGAATAGCAGAATAATGAGAGAGATATGTTTTGAGAAATTGTCATAACTTTTCTTGAAAGTCAAGTTTACAGACAATCAGATTATTCTGCCTTTGAAAAAGCTCAGATGATGATGGTCAAGGTTTTGGAAATTTCCGATTGGCTAATTGACAACATTTGAGTTAATGTGAGGCACAACTGTAGACTAGTATTGAAGGAAAAGCTCAAACACACTGCTTCCTTGTGTGACAACATGGGAAAATCAACAAGCCAGAATCAACAATAAAGCCAGATTACAATTAGCTGAATTACACTGGGAAAAAGACTCATGTTTGGAGACATGTCCTGTGGTCTGATGGAGCTAAGATTGAACTGTTTGGCCATGATGACCAGTGTTACATTTGGAGGACAAAGGGGAAAGCTTACAAGCCTAGGAACACCATCCCAACTGTGAAGTATGGGGGCGGCAGCATCATGTTGGGGGGCTGTTTTGCTGCAGGAGGGACTGGTCCACTTCACAGCATAGATGGCATCATGAAGAAAGAACATCATGTAGAAATACTGAAGCAACATCTCAAGACATCAGCCAGGAAATTAAAACTTGGCATAAATGGGTCTTCCAAACAGACCACGACCCTGCCAAATTAGTTCAAATGTGCTTTAAGGACAACAGCGTAATTGTTTCAGAGTGGCCAACACAAAGCCCTGACCTCAATCCTATTGAAAATGTGTGGGCAAAATTGAAAAAGCTTGTGCGAGCAAGACAGCCTACAAATCTGACTCAGTTACACCATTTCTGTCAGGAGGAATGGGCCAAAAGTCCTGCAAACTATTTTGAGAAGCTTGTGGAAGGAGACCCAAAACATCTGACCAAAGTTATACAGTTTAAAAGCAAAGCTGAAAAATACCAAGGAAATGTTAAACTTTTGACTGTCTAGAAATTAATAAAACATTCTCTCATTATTCTGGCATTTAGCAAGTGTAAATCATTTAGGTAATCCTAACAGACTTAAAATAGTAAACGTTTAGTATGATTTACCATCAGACATAAAAAAAAAAATGGCTATGCTCCTTTTTTTAGAGTGTATGTAAACTTCTGCTTTCAGCTGCATAACAGCAATTTCAATAATTATGAGTCTGCATTTAAGGAGACATTTCTTTTCATTGCTTTTATTTTTTGGTCCAGACAAGGTGTGTTTCAAAAACCCATGGACAAATAAAACACATCCTATACATTCTGTACAAAAACAAATCTGGCAACAATCATGCTCTAATACCTTACTTACTTATGCATTCAAATTCATACTCCTAATCATTAGAGATTATTCAAGTGCTGTCATTGCATATTAAATCTAATAGTGTTATATTGTGTAATTAACAGTAAAGTGTTGTTAGGAGCTACTTAACTGAAATTAAAATGCAAAATTTCCTTTTTTTTAAATTTAGAAATTACATCAAGTAAGGTAAGCACAGTCTATATGTAATATATATATATATATATAATATACACAGTGGGAAAGTAACATATTAGAACAGTTACTTGTTTAATAAATAACTAATTTTGTTAGCATTTTTCATAATGAACACTGCAGTGCCGTTGAGCCCGTAATTACGCTCTACGCCACTAGAGGAAGTCTGTGTTAGTTTTATTTATTTATTTATTTATTTATTATTAAAGAATGCAAATATACAACCACAATCAGGCGATCGATATAAGAGACATACAAAAGATGAAAAATACAAACTACATATGAGCTGCAGAAAGAAAAAAAAGACTAACAGGGGGTAAGTAAATTACACTGTATAAAAGTGTTTAAAAAAAATAAATTAAGAGCATTATTTAAGGGAAGTCTGTGTTAGTGGAGGTAAAGAAAACCACCTTCAGCAGGTAGAGGCGAAAATGAAAGGAGGAAATAAACAGACGCCATTTCGAGACTTTTGACCTTTCCACTTTCTTTAATCGGTTTCATTTCATGGTAAGTTCAAATATAGCGGATATACCATGTGATCATATTGAAGCTGCGTATTATATATATTTATTCTCGTTTTACCCAAATAATAACCTTTGTATTGTTAATAAAAAATATATTTTAAGACGCGTTTCATGTTAGCATGTTTACAAAAAAGTGCGTTGACGTTAGCAAGTTTAGCTTAACTTATTTTATAGCTTTCTTTGTTAGCCTAAATATTGAATGCAGACTAAAAGACTCGGTGTACAAACGCAACATATTATATGTATTCAGTGTACAGTACGTCACAAATCTAGGGTAGCTTGTCAGACTTGATTCAAAGTATTTCTTTAGTTAACCGAGTAAACAGCAAAAACTGCAGTTGAATTAAACGTGCTCTAATACTTTACTTAAAAAGTTTCTGCGTAAACGTTAATGGTGTTAAAATTAGTTTATGCTTTATATATTTTAGCAGTTTTTTAATTTAATAAGTTCTAATCCTTTACCACAGTAATTTGAAGCCTATGTTTTGTGTGACTGATTGGTAGTGTATTAAACTTTAGATGTGACACTGTTTATCTGTTTGGATTTAAGTCAATCTACTGATAATCATTAATAGCTGTAAAGACCAGAAATATGATGAATGACAGTCTGTGTCGCACAGTTGTATATGAAAGGTTTAAAATCAAAATATGGTGTAAAGATTTTGTGTCTGGACATGATTATGGATAAATCCACTAATTAGCCAAACTATAAGTATGAAAAATTCTATATTTATGTTATACACTTGAGGAAAAAAATGGAAAATGTCAAATTGTGTTCATGTTGTGGTAAAACAAGCATTAAAAGAACAAAACAGCAGTATCACTAGAAATCAACTAGCCTCTAATTAATGTAAAATTCTATAGACATCTCTGTACACATTTTATTATGATTCCCGTAAAGAAAATGAGACTTTGGGGAGTTTTTTTGACAGACAATTGTAAAAAAATTATTCTAGGGTTAAAAAAATGGTCATGCTTAAATAACTTTACAAAACAGTCACTGTACATTTACATTAATTACATTTTTAATTCACTATAATACATGAAAAGTTATTAGTATATATCGATTTAATCCAGATTAAATCTGTACATTTGTTTTAGTAGTATTATATTTTATATTAGGTATTTGTGTGTTTCCACACTTGTCTGAAATCAGTGTCTCAATACTCTCTTTAGTGAAAAGGTGCACACTAAAATGAGTCAAAGGGATATAGAAGATAAGGACTCTGCCTTTAAAACGAGTTCTGCTCCTGGATCAAGCTGTGTGTCTGTGAAGAGTGATCGGTCAATGGCAGTTATTCCTCCTAACCTCAGTGATGCACCAGTGACCTCTGAACTCAGGTAAGACACTGGTCGATTTGGCCCTGGACGTTGAAATTAACTGGATGTTATCTGTATGACTATAGAGTATTTTGAGTTTATTTTGCAATGACGTTTTTAGAAAAACGGGCTCCTAGAGTTTACATTTTCATAATTTCAGCAGTTTTTATAATTTAGAAACTGATCTCTTGTACAGCCTTTGTCATTACGTCTTCTTTTGAGCAAGGGCTCCCCCTACTGGATTGAAGGCTCTTCACAAATTGCACACTGACTTTCATTTTTATCTTTTATCTAGCTTGTCCATGCTCATGCTACAGTTGGGTTTTCTAAGATTGATATTATGTCATAGCCAAATAACTATACAGCCTAAAACAAGACTGAAGCCAGGCAGGGTCTATAGGGTATATGCCGAGCTAGTGTTTTTCCCATACTGATAGACTTCCGGTGACCTGTTATTGTGAGTTTTTTTCCATTTTATACGGTTCCTTTTACAGCATTGATGTTGTAATGTAATTCAAATACATTCAGTTAAATAAACTTTGGCATTCATTTAGTTGTTCAAGCGTAAAACGAGACATAAAGCCGTTTACTCGCACGCGACTGTCAGAATCGGCAGGCTAGCGCAGAAGCTCCATTGAATATACTGGAGTAAAATAAATGCTCATATTATAAAGACATGGTAAGAAGAAATGTAATTGAATGCAGTGCTTCTTGTACAATCTGAGACCCACTTTATATCAGATATCACTCAGCCAGTGGAGATCGCTGATTATTAAAAGAAAACAGACCTTAAATGCGCTGATTTTTGCATTAGCATACAGTTGACCGGAAGCGCCTAACCCAGGTTACTGGCAAATTCAAGTCCTATTAGCATGCTTCGGCATATACTCTATTCAGTACCTGGATAGCAGACCACATGGGAAATGTACCGTAGGTTGCTGTCAGAAGTGGCGTTGGTTGTTGGCGCAATAGCCTAGTGGTTAACGCGCTGACATATGGTGCAGTAGCACTTCTGGGCATCCCGAGTTTGAATCCTGGCTCGAGGACATTTCCCGTCCCTACCCCTTGTCTCTCTCCCACTTCACTTCCTGTGTTAAATATTATCCTTTCCACCTAATAAAGGCAAAACGGCCAAAAATAAATCTTGGCGTTGGTTAATTAGATTTGTTTTGTATTTGAAATTAATCATCAAGGTTTTTAATGCTACAGTTAGCACTTATACAGCACAGAACAGTCCTGATAATAAAGCAAAGATGGTAGGCAAGGAAAAAGATGTTAGCGCAGGATGATGTAATAAAATAAACAGGAGCAGGGAACAAGCAGAGCGGGAGTATAAGTGCTAATATTTAACAAGTGGCAAAGCAACACACTACACACATGCGCTGAAATAGAAATGGAGAACACATTCAATTTGCCCTGTAACGTATCAAGGGGCAACACGGTGGCTCAGTGGTTAGCACTGTGGCCTCACAGCAAGAAGGTCACTGGTTCAAGTCTCGGCTGGGTCAGTTGGTGTATCTGTGTGGAGTTTGCATGTTCTCCCCATGTTGGCGTGGGTTTCCTCTGGGTGCTCTGGTTTCCTCACAGTCCAAACACATGCGCTATAGGGGAACTGATGAACTAAGTTGGCCGTAGTGTATGAGTGTGTGTGTTGAGTGTGTGTGTGTGTGTGTGTGTGTGTGAATGAGTGTGTATGGGTGTTTCTTATTACAGGGTTGCATCTGGAAAGGCATCCACTGCGTAAAACATATGCTGAATAGGTTGGCGGTTCATTCCGCTGTGGTGACCAGTGATAAATAAAGGGACTAAGCCGAAGTAAAATGAATGAATGTAACTTCTCAAATGTTTATTGCATATTTGTGTTAATATTTAATTGAGTTGTAATTAATTTAGTGTGTTTCTGTATGTTTTTGTCGCTGTATAGTTTGGATCATGGAGGACATTTTAGGATCAAACCTGGACTAAGAAAATGCAAGTTCTCTGTCTCTTTCTCTCTCTCTCACACACACACACACACACACACACACACACACACACACACACACACACACACACACACACACACCTGTGCATATTTACTTTTACTGATTTACTTATCCCATCATCTGTGCTCTTGTGTTCAGATGCCTGTTCCCTCACACTGGATCCAAACACAGCACACGTTCAAATCCGACTGTCTGAGGGAAACAAAGAGGCCAGAAATGTGAAAGACCCACAGCCGTTTTTTTTTTTCTTTCTTTTTTTTTTTGAGAGAGAGAGAGTACAGTTAGTGGTATAGCCAGAGAGGCAGTTACAGATTAGGAAGGAAAGTGGAGACTAAACAGTTGCGTTTTTAGTGGTTTCTTGAAGACAGCAAGTGACTCTGCTGTTCTGATGTAGTTAGGGAGTTCATTCCACCAACTGGGCAGATTGAATGTGAGAGTTTGGGAAAGTGATTTCTTCCCTCTTTGGGATGGAACAACGAGGCGACGTTCATTCACAGAACGCAAGTTTCTGGAGGGCACATAAATCTGCAGAAGTGAGAGCAGATATGAAGGAGCAAAGCCAGAGGTCGCTTTGTAAGCAAACATCAGAGCTTTGAATTTGATGCGAGCAGCAACTGGCAGCCAGTGCAAACGGGTGAGTAGCGGAGTGACATGTGCTCTTTTGGGTTCATCAAAGACCACTCGTGCTGCTGCGTTCTGAAGCAGCTGAAGAGGTTTGATAGAATTAGCTGGTAGCCCGGCTAGCAGAGAGTTGCAATAGTCCAGTTTGGAGAGAACAAGAGCTTGAACAATGAGTTGAGCTGCATGTTCAGATAGGAAGGGTCGGACCTTTCTGATGTTGTAGAGTGCGAATCTGCAAGATCGAGCAGTTCTAGAAATGTGGTCAGAGAAGTTCAGTTGGTCATCAATCGTTACTCCAAGGCTTTTTACCATTTTGGATGCAGTGATGGTTGCCCCATCCATCTGGATTGAAAAGTTATGGTGTAGAGTCGGGTTGGCAGAAACTTCAAGCATTTCCGTTTTCGCGAGGTTAAGCTGGAGATGATGATCTTTCATCCAGTGTGAAATGTCTGACAGGCAGGCTGAGATGCGAGCTGGAACCGAGGGATCATCAGGGTGGAAAGAGAGGTATAGCTGGGTGTCATCAGCATAGCAGTGGTAGGAAAATCCATGTTTCTGGGTGACTGTTCCTAAAGATGTTGTGTAGATGGAGAAGAGAAGTGCTTTGCAGAAGTAACCTCAGCCGAGAAAGAAGACAGAAGAGTTTGGCATGTTATGAGCTGTTCAGGATTTTTAGTTTTTTGCCAAATTCTCTCAGCAGCCCGCGGTGAGACTAGCTGCTTATATACACCCCCGAGCGCTTTGCTGATTGAGCTCAGCTGGGCACGCCTCGAGAGTAAAAACACCCGAAACTGCAGCGGCGGGGCACGAAAAACGTCTGGCTCGACACACAAGCTCTTACAGTAACCAAGGAAACAGTGGCTATACTTTCTAGTACTAAACACAGATAGCTGAAAACAATTTTAAATGTCCTACAATCATACACAACCAGCTGAAACAAGTCTAAGTGTTCTCTGACCAAACACAGCAACTGAAAACAGGTCTAAATGTACTTACACGGTGTTGCTCTCGATGCTAAAGTGCTTCTCCTTAAAAAAATAAAGATTTTGTTATACACACACACACACACACACACATACACACACACACACACACACCAAAAGGCTCTTTAAAAAATGCATTTGATAAAAAAAAATCAGAAATGGCTGTTTGCTATAGATTGCTGTTTGAATCTAAATAGATTCCCGACCCCTGGTCTAATCTGTCTATTTGATGACTAGTCTAGCTTTGGGCTACTCTTAGGTGTCTATTAGATTTTCACTGACAGCCCAAGTTTAGCCTCGTTTTAGCCAAGCTGTCTACGTTTAGATGTCTATAAGACATCTATTAAACACAACATTGTTTCCTGGGTATTGTTAATTTACTCTTACATGTATAATATTTTAATGATATGGCTCAATGAGAACACATGGTGCTGAATAAAACACTCATGGTGTGATAAATAAAAACTTGCTGTCCATGTTTGTCCAATGCAATAGTGTCCGGCTGCAGACTTGCACTTTCAGGCACATGCAAATCATCTGCAAGTGACATCACTGTGTGGGGTGTGGTTAGGAGCGGGGTTAAGTGTACATTTACTCATATACCTGAGAGTGCATGTCTGACAATGCACATGAACCGATAACAAACAGACATCTCACTTCTAAATCTTATTTGTTTTCGCAGCAACTGGATCAACTAGATTCCTTTGGAGGAAAAAAAAAAGCAAAAGTACGAGAATTAGCATAACCAGCTGCACAAACACAAACTCTACCATCCATACTTTAAATTAGATAGACTCAAACGTGTGGGGCAATAAAAGTGTGGGGCTTATTTGGTTTCACTGTAGATCAGTAAAATATTTCATCTTAATTTAGTGACATAAATCAAATCAGCAGTGGATCAGTTACAGTATACTGCACTCGCATTGCACTTACAGTATATATTGCCACACAGTGCATGCTTTTGCAAATCTACAACATTTTTTTATTTATACAGGTAGTGATTCTCTTTTAAATCTACAAAATATCTGAAAATTATTATAAAAATTGCTGACATGCATGCTTTTTCATGGTTTAGATTGCCTAGCATGAGGACACCATTGCTTTTCACACAGGCCATTTAGATTTGTATGAAAAAAAAAAAAAAACTGTGACAGTTGTTATGTAAACCCAAGACTACCTGAAGAAGATGGTCTAATCGCAGACCACAGACAATATGCCCAGTGTAAAAGCCACTGCTGAATCCCATGTAAACACTGAGTAGATGGCTAAGTGTTATTTTAAGTAAGCCTTACATTCCCTACTTTGATTCGGCTTCGTGCAAAGCTAAACATGAAACTATTTGTAATATTTGCATTTTGTATTAGCAGATCAGACAGTACTAACAGGCTTGGGCAGTTTATCTGCCAACTATCTCTTACAAAAACAGATTCACCTCTGGAGAATCACAGAAGTCTAATCATTGTCTTGTTTTTTCTTAATCTAGGTGGATTGTTTGAGTTGTTTGATTACAAGATCTCTTGGACTATAAAAAGCATTGGTAAGTTTAAGGCTGTTTTTTCTCTTACTTATTTAGAGGTGCCATTTTTCTCTCAATAATGAAATGATTCTAAAGTTGCTCATGACACTGTTACCAATTAGCAGAATAAGTTGAATGAGCTGAGCCAGTTTAATCCAGGTTTAAATGTTCTAACATATCCTAATATTCAGTGAATCTGTGTGTTTATTTTAGTCATCCACACTACTTATTGACTAACTACTGTAACAGATAACACTCTTCAACTACACCAAAAAAGTGTTGTATTCTTTTAATTACTTATTTTTTCTTTTACAATCACAAATAGGCTGTTATCAGTTGCCTTTTACTCAAAACAGTACACTCAAGATTTAGTTTTTATAATAATCTTGGCTTGTTTGGATCTGATCTGATCCACTAAACTTTGTTTTTTTTTACAGATTTTATAAGCCCAGTCCAGTATTGTCTGTAAACATGTATGGAACTCTAGAATTTGAGATTGAGGATCCCGTGAATAGAAGAATTCACCATCAAAAGATTTCATTGGATCGCTTGAAATGTTTAATTAGGTTACTAATTAAACATTAATTATCTATCTATCTATCTATCTATCTATCTATCTATCTATCTATCTATCTATCTATCTATCTATCTATCTATCTATCTATCTATCTATCTATCTATCTATCTATCTATCTATCTATCTATATATCTATTTTCTTTGAGTAGTTAGTAATAGTAATATTAGAAGCTTGTTCTTGTTTTGAAATTTTGATTATTTGTGAATTTTTTTTAAAACTGCTGTCCACACATGAATCTTTCTTGTCTTCAAAAAATCTCTTGTAAAAAAAAAAACTCTGGTGTTCTACTTTCAGACCTCTGATCCTCGTTACTGGGATTATAATTACTGTAGGGTTTTTTGTGTTTCTGATACTGCCCGAGACTTGCGATGTGACATTCACTACAGCTACTGTGAAACCAACTGTGACACTCACTGGTAACTGCTATCCTAAAGCAGCAGTGGCAGCAGACGCTGGAAATTGCTCAATTATTGGAAAGTATGATTCTTTAGATATTTCACATGTATGTTCATTATGTGGGCAGTGATGCTTCTGTAATCCTAGACTCTGCATATTCAGGGGTTTTATTCTTAGTGTGTGCACTGCTACCAGTAAACTGACCTGACCAGCCTCATGGCTAGGGCCAGACGGAATCTGCAGACATTTTTTTTGCTGTTTCTACCCAGAATTGAGTTAAAAATCTATGAAATAAAAAGTAATACTTTTTAAACTTTTATTTAATGTTTAAAATGCAAATCCAATTAGATTCACTTTATTTGGTAAACAAAGCAAATCTCTCATATAATATATCTACTTAAATATGGAAAATATTACTGTACAAATTGCATTGTGAATGAATCATATGCACATTTTCAGTCAATAACATTACTGAAATTAATTTAAAAACTGTAATAAATCTAAATTTACACACTTTACACAAGAAAATAAGCCGAATCAATGATGCAGAAACCGCATGCAGGTTCCGTGTGGGCCAACTCATGGCTAACTTTCACTACTTGGTTCTTATATAACCGAAGGTGTGTAGTAACATGGTCATGGGCACTAGGGGTACTGAAGGTGCTGCTGCACCCCTGCTGACAGCTAGAACATTCAAGATGATACATGTACACTTTTACATATACCCTTCCTGCTGCAACCCAGCAATGAGTGGGAACAAATTGTGAACCCCCAGTGCTGGGAAACACCCACTCTTTAATTCACACACACAGACACGCACTACAACAGCCAGTTCAGTTTCTTCATTTCTCCTATACCACATGTCTTCAAACTGTGGGAGTACGTGCAAAGGGAGAACATGCAAAAACTCCACACAGAAACGTCTCCTGGTCCAGCTGGAACTCAAATTAGTGACTTTCTAGCTTGTTTAAAATGCTTAGCTTTTATGGTGTCAAATGTGGTGTGTGACTTAGGTTAATCTGATACTTCTACCATTTTTCAGATTTCTGACTATATCTTTAAGAACGTTTAGGTCATTGTGTTCAAAATGTATTCTAGTTACAAGTCTTTTTGTAACACAAACTGAAAATGCACAGTTTAATTTCAAACAGGAGGAGTGAAATGCGACAATTCACCTCATAGTCTGAGTTAGCCATGTAACATCATGATTTCACCAGAGCCAGATAACATTATCGGATACTCTTCCAATCTCTGTTTGTAACTAACCTGTGCAAAAGCCCCTATTGTTGTCAATTACTCTCTGTCTTTGCAGGGATATCCTGAAGCGTGGGGGTTCAGCAGTGGATGCTGCTATCGCTGCTCTGCTGTGTCTGAGTGTGATTAACCCTCAGAGTATGGGCATTGGAGGAGGAGTGGTGTTCACCATCTACAATGAATCAAATGGTACTGTATGAAGGCTTTGAGAAACTTAATCAGAACTCCACTACAGTGGTATCAGTTCTTGATATAAAAAAGATGAATAAAAAACTGAGCTCCTATTAATGCATAAATAAAAAGCACACTTCACACTAATTAAATATTCCTGAGTAACATATACTAAACGTGTGGAGTTAACAACAAGTGAGAGCTTTAGAGTATGCAGAGATTGTTTTCAGTTGATGGTTTTAATAAAGCCATTAATAGTTTCTCCAGTGCACCTTAAGGTAATGAGAAATGGTCAGAGATACAGCTTTCCCACCAGGGTAGATGCTGAAGTTAATTTTGCGAATTACATGTAGGCTATGCTTCTCAATTCGAAAAGTTGCTGGGCTTGAGCCTAGATCCTGATATTAAACCAACCCAGGCTCATTCTGAAAACGTAGTCCCGAGGACGTTTGTGGAGACCGTGAATTATGTAGCCGGAGGTACGTATGGCTGCATTTCGTTTTTTAAGCTTTTTTAAGTTCCTTTTAGCGCTCGCCGGCTGACCGCTTACCTTCGTGTGGAGGGCTTTCCCTCCGCAACCAGTTTGTCCGGTTAGCTCGTCCTGTGCGTCGGCGGACTCGAGACGAAAATAAAATAGGGATCGAACGAGGGCTTTTCTTTTTCCAGACAGCTTTTGTAAATCGTTGGTTGGGTTTTGGGCGGGCGGATCAATCGGTAAAATTGGTTAAGTTCGGGGAAGGAGGAGGGTGGGTCGGCCGGCTGATTGGCCGGTCGCCCAGTCAATCATTCAGCCAGTCGGACAGACAGACGTTCGTTCGACAGCGGCCTCTGGTGGGTTCACGCGAGAACAGCGCGGGCGTGAACGGCACGAGAAGCCAAAAGTCGCACACAGCGGCCTCTCGCGGATTCGCAAAAACCAAAAACTGCAAAAATACGCACTTCCCGGGGCGTATTTCGCTGTCTTCAGAAAGGTCCTCGGGACTACGTTTTCAGAATGAGCCTGGGTTGCAACAAGCAGGCCCCAAAACCTGATCTCAATTCAGCCATTACTTTAGCAGCTTAATTCAGAAGCAAATTAGCAACTTATTCAGAAGCAAGCAACACCTTTGACCAAAAGAATGTGAATAGCTATGTATCATTTCTAATCATGAACCACATTTCAGGGTTAATGTTAGGGCTGAATCAGGAGCATGTACACCAATAGTCTCAAACCTAATTCCTCAAGGGTCATAACTCTGCAGAGTTTAGCCCCAACCACCTCCAACTCACATCTGCTAATAATCTCAAGTAGTCTTGAACAACTTGATTAGTTGATCAGCTGTGATTTACATTTAGTCATTTTTGTCCTAAGCAAATTACAATTGAGGAGGGGGTAGTTATACAAAGGAGCTGTTTGTGCTCGGAGAACTAAGTGATAGAGTTAGGAAGCAGGAGTGTTTTTTAGAGAGAGAGAAGAGTGTTTCTACGGGTGGTTTGTCAAGCCCTGTGTGAAACACTTCATAAATGGGTGATGTGATTATAAGAAAGTGTCTGGTGCAAATGTGCAAAATTGTGGAAGTGCCAGTTAAACTGTGAAGAGATGAAATAGTGTGTTTTCTACAGGTGGTTTGTAGAGCTCACTCACCTGTGTGAGGCACACTCAGTCTGGATTGTTGTGTGGTGAGGTGGGGGGTTCAGGTGATTGTGAAAGAGATTTGTTGTTGTTGCTTGAATGATACTAGTGAATCAGCAGTTTGTGTGAGAATGGAAAGATCATTTCACCAGCAAGGAGCTACCAGCGAGGTTAGAGGGTGCAGTGCCATTAGCTGTTCTGGAAACAAGCATCAATGATTTTAACTTGATCAGAGCCTCGACCAGTAATCAGCGCAGAGAGATAAAGAGAGGTGTTACATAATGGTGGAGGATCCAAGCTGGATAGAAAAGTTGTGGTAGCCAAGATATCCTCCAGGCAGTGTGAGATCCTTGCAGCCACCATGGGGGTCATCCGGATGAAATGAAAGATAGAGCTGTATGTCATCAGCATAACATGTTGCCCATGTTATGTTCCAGTGATGCCCAATGAGGAGATGGTGGACAGTAGAATCTTCTGATTTACTCTAAGCGCATAATGGTTGATTTAGAACCTGCTTTGGCAATCAGCAGGGCTTCAGTTAATGAAGGTAGTGCAGTCTCAGTGAAATGTCCACATTTGAAGCCTGATTGGATTGCATCCAGTAGATTATTGTGTGTTAAGAATGTAGAAATTTGGTTCAAATGAGCCTACCCATTGTTTTGGCAATAAACAAAAGGCGAGTAATTTTCTAACTTTTAAGCTGTTAAATGATGTTTTTTTTTGAGCGGCAGGGCTCCCTGGGCCTGCTTGAAAGTGGTTGGGAATGTGCCAGTGTGGAGTTAAGTGTTAATGATGTGTTTTAGGGCTGGCACTGTGACCAGGGAAATGTCCTGCAGATGTGTGAGGGAATTGGGTCTAGAGGGCAGGTTGTGGCAGAGAGAAGTTTAGATACTTCTTCCTCAGTAAGGGAAAGTAATTTTCCTTCTGAGCGTGTTGGATTTTAGTCAGACATGATGGGAAACAGACTGCTAGTTTGAGTGGGTTTTTTGTGAATCAAAAGGCCAATTTACCAGCTTATAAGGAGGTGGTAGAAGGTGGTGGTAGAGGACAGATCAGGGTATTACATGTTATGAATAGTTTGCGGGTGTCTGAAGTGCTTTATTTTTTTTGTCATGTTTAGGCTGATAGGCTGAATGGAGTTGGGAAGCAAATTATTCAATTCAGTTCACCTTTATTTCTCTAGCTCTTTTACAATGTAGATTGTGTAAAAGCAGCTTAACATAGAAGTTCTAGTAAATTGTCAGTCCAGTGTTCAGAGTTCAGTTTGAACCACCTGGTGTAGATGTCCTGAATGGAGGGAAGCTCACCTCCTGCTACACGTACAGCAGTTCGCACAATCCTATGTATGCCTCAGGTGGTGATACAGTCAGTTAGGATGTTCTCCACAGTACAGGAGTAGAACGGGCGGAGGATGTGGGGGCTCATTCCAAACCTCCTGAGACACCTGAGGAAGAGGAGGCGTTGATGTGCCTTCCTCAGCACTGCGTCTGTGTGAGCAGTCCATGTCAAATCCTCAGCAATGTGGACTCCAAGAAACTTGAAAGTGCTGACTCTCTCCACTGGTGTCCCGTTGATGGTGATGGGGGTGTGTTCTCTCTTCTCTCTCCTGAAATCCACCACCAGCTCCTTGGTTTTGCTGATGTTGAGCGAGAGGTGGTTTTCCTCACACCACTGCGTCAGAGTGTGCACCTCCTCTCTGTAGGCCGTCTCATCATTATTAGAAGTTAGACCCACCACCATTGTGTCATCAACAAATTTAACGATGACGTTGGAGCTGTGTTTGGCTGTACAGTCATGTGTGTGCAGGGAGTACAGGAGTGGCCTGAGAACACAGCCCTGTGGAGCACCAGTGTTGATAATTGCGTATGTGAGGAAAGAGAGGGTGTAACAACTGAGGAAAAGTGTGTGGAGGACATAGAGGATTGATAAGTGTTGAAGCAAAACTGCAGACCAGCAGCCCTCCAAGAATCGAGTTTGAGACCTATGATGTAAACCATTGTAGCCAGTAGTCATGGGAGAAACAAAGCTTTTAATTAATTAAGATAAATGCAAAATGATTCACTGTTTTGAACTGTAACAAAAACTGAGACAAACCACACATTAAAATATTTTTTTCATTGATGTTTAATTGAAGATGAAAAATCAAATGCTTATCATACAATACAATTAAATATTGTATTTATTCATAATCTGTGTTCTTTTATCAATTTTCAATGATTATATTGTACAATTATTTTTATTTTCATTCATATAATATTCAAATGAAGCACAAATACCTCATCCTCACATCTACGAATACATGAAACTGATTTGAAATCAGGTTAAAGCTAAATTTTGTGCAGTTGGGCGAGGCCAGGGTTAGGCAATCTGGGTGATCATGCATGGTTCATGTAGATCAGAGGCCAAAGGGGCCATAATTAACACACATAAATGCAAAAGGCCACAAATGACAATTTGACTAATCAAAGATAATTTCAGCAGATTTACTTATTTTGAAATGCTGATCCAGTAATGACAATAATCTGCATGATCTGTGGACTAACTGGTACCCCATGTTGTTATCCACAGGAAGGGTGGAGACAATTGATGCTCGAGAAACGGCCCCAAAGAAGGCTACAGAGAACATGTTTGATAATGATCCTCAAAAAGGGAATCCAGGTGTAAACCACTATAAATAATTACAGCTTTAAAACACATATTTAATAAGCACATTAGTCCTTTCAGAACTTATTGATGACAATCCTTATATACAGCAATGTAAACAACACGTTCCAGTGTAGGATCATAAATGACTTGATCTTCTCTTTTGTTTTTGTCCTGATTGTCAGGATTGTTAATAGCTGTACCGGGAGAACTGCGGGGTTATGAAATGGCACACAAAAGGTACGGGATACTGCCATGGGAAGAGCTGTTTGAACCTAGTATAAAGCTGGCATCGGATGGATTTAAGATTGGCAAAGCCCTGGCCAAAGCAATCAAAAACGAACAAAAGAGAATCCGGAAAAATGCAGCATTATGGTAAAAGAAGTCGTCATAGCATTTATATACTGCTCTCTGATGATTTGAAGTGCTGTTTTATTTTCACTTGTACACCACTTTGGATAAAACATTTGCAAAATGAGTAAATATTGATAGAAATGAACATAGAGAGTATTGCAGAATAGAAATAGCCCATGATTTGGCCACAGATAAACATTATATGCCCAAAGTTTTTGACGCTGATATTATCATATGCAAATGATGGCATTAATTATAACATCTTTTTGTTTCTGCTCTTCTTTGTGTCTTTCTCTTCATTTCAGTAAAGTGTTTTGCTACTCAAGCAGTAAGCACTTGAAGGAAAATGATACTATAAGATTTCCCAAGCTAGCTGAAACCTACAGGAAGATAACAAAAGAAAAAGCAGATGCATTTTACCATGGGTCACTGACTGAGGACATAGTTCATAAAATCACATCTGCCGGTTATTTCATGCTTTATCCTGGCTCATTTACCATATTTAAGATTTTAATTTTGTTTAATGTATGCAAATCTACTAAAAGTTTGTTTTTGAAAACACAGGAGGAATTATCACACGTGAGGACCTAGAGGATTATGAGCCAGTGTTGACAGAGCCTGCACTGTACTTTACAGTGGGGAATTACACATTTCATGCTCCAACTGCTCCATTTGGTGGGCCTGTGCTCGCTCTGATACTCAAAATACTCCTGGGCAACGGTACAAAAGGTAGTTAGCAAGTTACATTTACTTTATTACATTTTCCTGAGTAGTTTTTTTTAAGTGAACTTTAAAAAACTATTTAAATGTACTTTAAGAGGATTTTTACCTGTATTCAATTCAATTCAATTCACCTTTATTTGTATAACACTTTTACAATGTGGATTGTGTCAAAGCAGCTTCACATAAAAGGTCACAGTAAATAGGAACAGTGTAGTTCAGTTTGTAGTGTTTAAGTTCAGTTCAGTTGAGCTCAGTTCAGTGTGGTTTAATAATCACTACTGAGAGTCCAAACACTGAAGAGCAAATCCAACGATGCGCAGCTCTACAGATCCTGAACCATGCAAGCCAGTTTCGACAGCGGAGAGGGAAAAACTTCACCAATTGGCGAAAGTGAACAAAAAAACCTTGAGAGAAACCAGACTCAGTTGGCACGACCATTTCTCCTCTGACCAAACATCTTGTGCAGAGCTGCAGTCTAGGCACCGGAGGCAGGAAGTTGGACGTTAGTGAAGACTCGTCTGTCCCTGGAGCGTCACAGGAAGCAGTCTCATGTTCTCCACTCCTCTATGACCACCACAGCACCTGCTCAGGATACGGCCTGGTCCAGGATATGGAAATCTTGGGATCATCTCGTCTTAAACGCACAAGAATGCCATTGCATAGTCTGAGGCCCTCGGGATGAGTATGCCCAGGTGGAAATGGAGAATAAAGAGAATAATTAGCGTAGCTGCTGTTCATAGTGTCTATAAATGAGATGAAGAAACCTGTGTGGAGCACATTGATGTATCATACCGCTAAGTGATGCACTGAGTGTATGCTTCGTGCTGTGTGTGTGTGAGATGTGAGGGGGGTGACTTGCATTTAGATAATTCTGTATTCAAATGTTTTATTCATGCAATAGCGTAAAATACTGTGAAAAACATTGGCTACTCTACCCACCTCTGCCTACTGGGTGAGTGAATGTGTTTGGGCTGTTCACGCAACAACTAAATTGGTTTTCATACAGCATTTGTGTCCTCAATATGGTTCCATTCACATGCATTTCAGCTATTTACAGAAGTGACAACGCTCATTCTGTCCAAAGTGACAGTCACTAGGGTTGGGGAGTAACAAAATACTTGAAAATGCAAAATATTTTATAAAATACAAATTGTAAGTAAGGTTCATTACAGTTTCATTTCAAATCGGCGGTAATCAAATAACAATTAAATCTGAAAAGTATTTAGATATTGTTTTCCAGTACAGTACATTAACTGTATGAGGCTTTGATAAGGGCAAAACTAAGAACAAACAAATCATTGAGACTAAAAGCTTTAGTTTTCTGTTTTAAATATACAAATATGATTCATTTCAGGCAATTGAACATTTGATTTCAGATTCTCCAGGTTTCAACCTCTCCAGTAAAAGTGTGTCCACAATAGAGAATATGACTTTGACCTATCATCGCATGATAGAGGCTTTCCACTTTGCAAATTTTCAGAAGGGTAAACTGGCAGACCCACGCTATGAAGACGTCACTGAGGTGAGTTTAAAGGCTGCCTAGTGTGCCCCTTTTTTAAGATTAGTTTCAGATTAGTTTTAAGTTGCAGAAGATTAGTTTTAAAGAGCACCTATGGTGCAGACAGACATATGTGCATGTATGGTGTATAGACCGTCATATTGAGGTGATATAAACACACCCAGTCCTTTATTTTCAATTTAACAATATAAAAACGGTGCAACTTTATGTAGGAGTGCGGTCCCCCCGCCTACCGAATTGATTGACAGCTGTGTGTATTAACATGTCCCGGCAGTCACGTGTATAATCATATCAACAAGACCAGACGTGCACAAAGCAAGCAGGAATAAAAGGTGTGTTCAGTTCGCTAGGATCATCAATCATCATCAAATGTGATCAAGAGTGAGTTTCACAAGTTTAACATGTTTTAAAACAGAGCATGTGTGTAATGAAGTACAGCGATTTAGCTTAGCTTTACTTCATCAGCACAGCCGCGTGTCAGAACAATTATAAAGGAAGACGCTTCAATTCCGGGTTGTGGACGTTAAATCAGGTTTATTTTGTACATTAATATAAGAGATATTTATACAGCAGTGGAGATTAACCTGTATCCTCTGTGTGTGTGTGTGTGTGTGTGTGTGTGTGTGTGTGTGTGTGTGTGTGTGTGTGCGCGTGCGCGTGCGCGTGTGCGTGTGCGCGCGCGCTTTTGTAACAACATTGTGTGTGACTCATCGATGCAACTGCACAACAAATACTCATTGGTAAAGTTCTTACTGTAGTAATTCTCACAAACGCTACGTGAGCTCTGCTTCCTTTATGTCTGTCTGTTGTCTGACGCAGCCGAGGGAGGAGATTAAGGCACACAGAAAGGCACGTAGAAACGGTGGGCGGGGAGGACTAGCCTTAAAGGCGCAGTACAATAAAACAGCCCCCTAGTGCAAAACTGTATAAAATAGAATCTTGCAAAAGGTATAATAAATAATCTGATGGGTGTTTTGAGCGGAAACTTTACAGACACACTCTGGAGACACAAAACACTTATATTAAATCTGAAAAAAGGGCTAACCTAGGTGCTCTTTAAGTTTGGGTTCAATTCAATACACAGTTCAGATTATTTTATTATAATGTGTTAAAGAGTGTTATGTTGGGGGCGTGTCCACAGCTCACTGTTTTAGGGGTGTGTTGCTTCACATGAAAATTAGTTTCGACATGACAAGGGGGTGGAGCCAAGAGCTCTCCCGCTCTGTGTTTGGCAGCAGACAGAGAGAAGCAACATGAGTGAGAGGATCAGCATTCAGCCGTACATATACAACTCGGACACAGACCAAGCAGAGACTACACAATCATTTGTCTTTGTATAGTTTTACAGCCAACTGTGTGCTAGTTTAAAGTTCTGAGCTTGTACACCGAGACTAATAACCACGCACACTGAATTAACTTTGACTGAGGCTATAACCAAAGGTCTGTCACACTAGATGTGCCGCTCAGTGTCGCAACACAGCACACCAGACACACACATTTGCATGTTATTCAAAATGAAATTATTCAGATGGTGCTCTGTGGCATGGCAGAAATATGAACAATATGAGTCATGGCTGGGCGCTATGGACAGCCGCCGACTTGCGGTGCCAGTGTGTGTACCCTGATAGAAACCTATGTCTCACTCCTACGTCAAGTAGCGGTCGATCTGAAAACCAATTTGTCCACCGTTTTTATGTTGTTAAATTGAAAAAAAGGACTGGGTGTGTTTATATCACCCCAATATGATGGTCTATACACTATACTTACACACATGTCTGTCCAAACAGCTTGAAAAGTAGATTTTTCACCATAGGTGCCCTTTAACTCTACTTCTGGATTCCTTGGACTGGTATAATAACTATCAGGTTCTTTTACTTGCAAAAATTAGGTTGCTGTTGGCAGTGGTGTTAGTGAGGCCAGCAGGGGCTGCTCAACCTGCGGTCTGTATTGGTCCTATGCTATAATGTTAATAGGACTTCCTTTCAGATAAGACGTTAAACCGAGGTCCTGACTCTCTGTGGTCATTAACCATCCCATATCACTTAGTAAAGAGTCGCGATGTAAACCTGGGATCCTGGCCAAATTCCATCCATCGGCCCTTACAGAAATTGGCTGTTTCTAGTTCAAATATGCAAAAAAAAGAAGCATTTTGTAAGCATTTTTTTTTTTTGCTTTAAAGAACAAGACAAAAACTCTAAGAAAAGCATTTATTGCAGTTGAACAGGGGCCCTGCAGACTTTTATTTTCTCAAAGTCTTTCAATGTTCCTAGATTTACATATTTTGCTTATTTTTTTTGTTTTACAGTTGGTCAAAAACATGACTTCAGACAGCTTTGCGGACCACATCAGGAGTAAAATCAAAGATGACATCAAACAGACCAGCTATGATGACCAGGAGGCAGTTGATGAAGGAGGCAGTCATGAGGAAGTTGATGACCAAGGCACATCTCACATCTCTGTCTTCGCTGAGGATGGCAGTGTGGTAGCCGTGACCAGCAGCATCAATGACTAGTGCGTTTATCTTTTAGTTATCTAAAAACACAGAGTTTAATCTGACCTATTGTGCCTATTTACAAGATAAAATAGAATGCGTCTCAGCTGTCTCTAGAGTGTGTAGTGAGTGTGTGTGCGTGCACTTGGGTAGGTTAAATGCAGAGCAAAAATTGGGCACTCTACTTTACCACATGTCATGACTTTCCTTACTTTATTTCCATCAAAAACAGTTAACATGTCTCACCAAATGGTTTCAGGTCTGCTTTAAAATAATAGAGAACTTCCACTAATATTTGTAGATTATATTTCTGAGCAGAGTTCATGTTAAAACCATGGTGAATGTACTTTTGGTGTTTTCCATTATTGTTCTTTTTACATTGTGTGTGTGTGTGTGCGTGTGTGTGTGTTCTCACAGTTTCGGTTCTGGTGTGATGTCAAACACCACAGGCATTCTATTTAATGACCAGATGTCAGATTTCATTGACATGAAAAATAAACATAACAGAATTATACCAGGTAAAGAAAACAAATTGCATTGAATGCTTCATTTGAGCTATAATTCTAAGTACATCTAAATTGTGATGTAATTTTTTTTTTTTTCGACCAGGTAAAAGGCCACTATCATCAATGTGTCCCACAATAATATTTCACAAAGACGACAGCAGACAAGTGAGAATGGTGGTTGGAGCTGAAGGTGCAACAAAAATCACCACATCTGTAGCTCAGGTGATTCAAAACATCTGAAGAGATTTCAATCACTGAAGCATTGCTCAACTTTACACAACACAAAATGGAAAGCAACATTGACCTGTGATTTATAATTCTGAACTTGAAAAACATCTATTTTTTTCCAATGTGCCTTAATAATGTTTTGTTGTGATTTTTAAAAAAATACATTTGTCTTTAACCTGTTTCTCTCATCTCAGGTGATCCTGAACTACCTGATCTTTGGCTATGACCTGAAGAAGGCTGTTGATCAACCCAGAGTTCACATCTCACAAGATCAGACACATGTGGATGATAACTTTAATACGGTAGCGTATCTGCGCTTGAAGTTTGTGATGAAATTTAGGTTCACAATGTTAGAATATTGGTGATTGTATTCATTTCTCTTTGTTTTATGAACGCAGGATGTGATTGATGGTCTGAAGCAGAGGGGACATGTTGTATGTAACAATTTTGAAGATTCAGTGGTTCAAGCGATTGGAAGAGAAGAGAACAAAATCTGTGCTGAATCTGATTTCAGGAAATTTGGCAAACCTGCTGGATACTGACCGCTGCTTCTGTGTTTCTGCATCTGATATAAACCAGGTTTATAAGTGAAATGATCGTCCAGTGACGGCTCCAAAATAGTTTGTTTGGGTGTTTTGGGTATTTTTTTTTCTTTCTTATACTTGTGTTTTTTATTCTTGTTCTTGCACTTTGAATTGCAACTGTGTATGAAATGTGCCTTGCCTTGTTTTATGGATGCTTTTAATGCTCAAATGGCACAGAAAATGGGATTTACTTAAATATGTAATATGTAGGCCCAGCTAATAAGACTGGAGCAGGTAATACATAATTATTATTTCACAAAATATCTACTGTATTTTCACTGTGGTATTCAATCTTCTTTTAGCTTATCTAATGCTGTCACCTTGAGATCTGCTAAAAAATTTCCAGATATTTCTTAGCATGTACTGTATGCTTAAAACGAAAATCCAATAGTTACATTCGGAAAAAACAATCAAGTAAAAAAATAAAGTTTCCTGTTTCCCAAATGATGTTTCACAGATTCAGGAAATGTTGACAGTATGTCTGATAATATTTTTTCTTTTGGACAAAGTCTTATTTGTTTTATTTCGACTAGAATAAAAGCATTTTTTACTTTTTTAAACAACATTTCTAGCTCAATATTATTAGCCCCTTTAAGCTATTTTTTTTCGATAGTCTACAGCAGTGTTTCCCAACCCTGTTCCTGGAGGCACACCAACAGTACATATTTTGTATGTCTCCCTTATCTGACCCATTCGTGTCAGGTATTGGGGTCTTTTCTAATGTTCTGATGAGTTGATTCAGGTGTGTTTGATTAAAGAGAGGTTAAAAATGTGTACTCTTGGTGTGCCTTAGGAACAGGGTTGGGAAACACTGGTCTACAGAATAAACCATCATTATACAATAACTTGCCTAATTACCCTAACCTGCCTAGTTAACCTAATTAACCTAGTTAAGCCTTTAAATGTCACTTAAAGCTGAATACTAGTGTCTTGAAGAATATCTAGTCTAATATTATTTACTGTCATCATGACAGAGAGAAAATAAATCAGTTATTAGAGATGAGTTATTAACACTATTATGATTAGAAATGTGTTGGGGAAATCTGCTCTCTGTTAAACAGAAATTGGGGAAAAAATAAACAGGGGGGCTAATAATTCTGACTTTGACTATATATATTTATACATACACAATTATTAGTGCACTAATGAGTAACCGAGAATCAACTAAAATTACACACACACAAACATATATATGTATTTGTGGCAAAAAGAGAGATAAATAAGAATATTAAGTAAGATTGATAAAACAAAGTCCTATTTAGATTAATTAGATTTTATGCCAAATTCTAATAGCTAATGAAAAGATAAAACTGCTGCGCTATTGAGTGGGCGGGGCTTTCCCCCTCTGATGACACGTACAAAGAGAGAATGTCAATCAAAGTGTTCCTGCAGACTGTTTTAATCAAGTCTGATTAGAACAAACACAATTGATTACTGTTAACCATTAGAGGCTGATATAGACATTCACACACTGCTGACACACACATACTGGGGTTAAACCCGCATAAAAGTCAGTTTTGCATAATAGGTGGCCTTTAAAAAGTGTGCATGTGCACTCACTCAGCAGCCACAAAGTGATGTCACTGTGAGGGGTGTGGTTAGGGGCAGAGTCCACATGTTAAAATGTCTGACAGTCCTAATGGACTATATCCACCAACCAATGACAGACAGACACTGTTGTACATGGTGGTACAAGTAATGTTCCCAAAGGAACAGTTATGCCCCTTAGTAAAAGTTGTACCTTATATGGTCCAGTAAAGACCTCTTATGATACTGTTCTGTACCTTTTATGATGCAATTGAAATGAAGGAACACAATTGCTCTCATACAAACATACATACGTAATCGACAACTCCTTTATTACAATATCTATAAAAATAAATATGACTGTAAATGCAAAGTGATTTTATGAATAATTTCCATATTAAAACATGAATCATAATTTAAAGCATATGTTTAAAAAACTCATAAACATTTATTAAGTTCTATAATACAAAACAACTGGTAAAACTAAACTATCGGTATTGTAAACTAAACATTTAAGGTATTTTTAATAAACATTTGGTAAGCATTTTCTGATAAATACAATTTCATTATTGATATCTGCACTTTTTGGCGTTTGCTTTCCACTACACACGTGAGCTGGCAAAAATCCTGCATATGCAAAGTGTTCATGCAGACATTTTAGTACTGTAAAACTAATCAGACATTGTGCTTCTCGTCACAATACTTTTGCATAATTTATTTTTATTATTTAGTAAATTAAATTAACTTTCAATTGATTATAAAGATACTGTCTGAAAATTGGAGAAAAAAAAGTTTTATATTGTAGATGGGAGAATGTGTTTCTGCAGCATTTCTGTGAAAACTTGTAAAATGTTTTGCAAAAAATAGATCTTTTGATTCATGTTAAAGTATTTTTCGAGCACTTACAAAAAAACATTGTTTAAAAATGTATTTAATGTCTTAAATTTACTGAAAATAAATTGAGGCATTTTGGATGTACACTAGCAAAAAGCCTTTAAATAGTTCTTAAAGGAACACATTTGACACTGTTAAGGTACAAAGTGTCTTGTCGTAGTGGTACCTTCATTGATCAGATTTGTACCTTTCATAAAGCTACAATATAAAAAACGGTGGACCAATTGGAGCAGTTTTCAAACCGACCGCTACTTTACGTAGGAGAGCGGTCCCCCCGCCCACCGAATTGATTGACAGGCGCGTCATCATATCCTCAGTTTGTTGATTCACGTCCGCCATTTTCAGCGTGAGTCGAAGGGATATCACTAAAGGAACACCCTAGCTCTATTTTTAGATGCAAGGCTCATTGGGCTCAACACAAGATCAATATTCTCCACATTATCGCTCTAATCGGAATTATTGGTTGTATCTTTAGGTAGGTTTGCAAACATGTGTACTTCTCATTGAGTCTACCTTATACTTCAGCCGTTTGCAGAAGCTCCCTGTGATCTTAACTAGCATGCGTTTTACAATTCTAAACATAGGTTTCTATCAGGGTACACTCAAGTCGACAGCTGGGCGCCGCGGACCGCTGCAGAAATCTATGTTTAGAATTCTAAAACGTGTGGCGCGACGATTCGGGACACTTCATGTTTCTGCCGCGCCACAGAGAGTGTCTGGTGTGCCGTGTCGCGGCTTCGAGCGGCGCATCCGGTGCCTCAGTCAAAGTTAATTCAGTGTGCGTGGTTATTAGTTTCTGTGTACAAGCTATCAGAAAAAATATATAGCTTAAAGGGGCGAATAATATTGACCTTAAAATGGTGTTTAAAAAATAAAAACTGCTTTTATTCTAGCTGAAATAAAACAAATAAGAAGAAAAAATATTATCAGACATACTGTGAAAATTTCCTGAATCTGTTAATCATTATTTGGGAAATATTAAAAAAAAAAAATTCAAAGGGGGCTAATAACTCTGACTTCAACTGAACATATTTCATTTTGAAAGAAGCTTGTCAAGCTTCTTGTTCACATACCCTTTTAGCAGTGAACTGTTCTTCACAAATGCTGTAATGATTAAAACACAATATATATGTGTGTTTGTTTGTTTGTTTGTTTGCTTGTTTGTTTGTTTTTTGTCAGTTTTTGCAAAAATTTTGAGAACATCATTAAAAACCATATAACTTTGAACAAACATATATTAAAGTTAAAGGAAGAACTTTTATTTATAACCTCAAGAGAACCTTGAGACAATGTTAATGAATTTCTGAAAAAAGCTAGTTGGAGTAATACAGAACCTGCTTGATAGAACACTGGAGACATTGTTGATGTTTTATAATTGCTTTACAGGTTCCTTGAACTGAAGAAAAACAGGTAATGAAGAATGTACACAAACACACGTAGAGGTTCTGAATATAGTATTCAACATCCATGATAACATGAACATAAGACATTTATCAAATTATACCAAGAAACATGTATTTTGAGTAATAAATAAATATCAAATCATATCAAACCAAAAACATAATCACAAACTCTGGTGTTCTTCCTTCAGGTGTGCCTGTATATGCTCCGCTTTGGTGATTGTGATTGCTATGTTTTTGTTAGTGATCAGAAGTCTGAATCCGAAATGCACTGATAATTGCTATCGTAACGCAGCAGTGGCAACAGATGCAGAAACTTGCTCAGATATTGGAAGGTATGATTATAAAGAGCCGCTACATTAATGTTTTCAACATGTGCTGTATGGGATCATTATGTATGGGTGTCTGGCCTTGATGCTAATTTTCCTAACTTATTTCTCATAATCAGAGGTGGATAGTAACTGGGGGCTGAGATTGCTGCAGCACCTCCTTCTGTCTGCTAGTTCAATTAAGAAAATACATGACTAAATTTTAATATATATATATATATATATATATATATATTGTGTGTGTTTTAAATTGTTCACTTTTAGATTGTTTAAAATATTTAGTTTTTTATGATGTCAACTGTGATTTGTAACTTGAAACATTTTTACATTTCTGTCTATATCTTCAAGATGTATTTCAATCATTGTGTTCAAAAACGAGCTTCAAACTAGTTACAGTACAAGTGTCCAAACGGCTATTAAGACACATTATGACACACATTATCTTTGCAGCAGAAATAAAAAAAAGAATGCGTAGATTAGTCTTAAACAGGAGTGAAATGTTACAATTTCTGATTTCCACTGGGCTCAGATGTAACGTTATGAAACAAGGATAATGACAAAAAATATAATTGACAGCTTTTTATTGATCACTAAATTTTTAGGACAACTGGTGTGTCTCTCTGTGTTACAAAGATGAACTAAATGTTAATGTAAATTTGCATCAGCTTTTTGTCATTCTTCCAACCTCTACTTATTGCTAATCTGTGCTAAAGACCCAATTGTTCTCATTCACTTTCTGTGTTTGCAGGGATATCCTGAAGCGTGGAGGTTCAGCAGTGGATGCTGCTATCGCAGCTCTGCTGTGTGTGAGTGTGGTTAACCCACAAAGTATGGGCATTGGAGGTGGAGTGGTGTTCAACATATACAATGCCTCAACAGGTATGAGAGAAACATAACCATAGATTCTTGTTTTAGCTAAAATAAATAAATAACTGAGCATACTATTAATGCTTATCTTTATATGATATGATAAAAGTCTCGAGTTAAAGAAAAATATGACAGCTTCACTGTGTGCAAAGTTGGTTTTCAGTTGATGCTTTTAAAGAAAAGCCATCAATAGTTTCTCTGGAGCACGCTGAGGCATGCTTTATAAAAATTGGTCCAGTGATCCAGTCTGTTGAGATTGGTCGGTTGGGGAAAGAAATACCCATCACAGCTTATTAATATTGTTGAAGCAGCCCAATGCAGGAATGCATTAAAGCAATGCAGTTAAACACCAGCATATACTCTTCTCTTAACCCTAACCCCAAGTAATAACAACGACACACATTCAGTATTAATACACACAGCAGCAAACGTTGAACTATTTTGAAAATTGACTGCCCCACATATTTGTAAGAACAAGAACAACAGGCTTTAGGACTATCAACTGCATTTACTGTAGATTACACCAGCATAAAGCTTACCCAGATATTGATTTTATGATTTTACACAGATTGCCTCCAAGTAGAGAGGCATTGCATACAGTAGTCCAAAAATTCCAGCACAGTAATTGTTGGAGAGGAAAGGAAACTGCTAGGCTCTAGTTCTAATTTTGTTCAGCAAACAATCCTGGGTGTCAGTCAGGACACAATAAATGAGGAGACTGGAGCTTCTTGCCAAAGTGTATTGATATTAGTCTAGAAATAACAACATAAAGAACATTAGGATAAATGAGTACAGTTGAGTAGGTACATGTACACAAAATAATCAGCCTATGCTTAGTTAGGTAAAATAAAGCATACAGGCTGATCCCAAATAACAATTAAAGCTCTAAATAATATAAATCATACAAATAATGATCATACATTAGAGCAGCGATATGTATATACTGAATCCAAGTGTGTTAATAATCAAACAATTTGTCAAACTTTACCACAAATGCAATAATATTGATTAATAATGCAGTATTGAATATTTCAAACATTTATAGGCACTGATGAAGCATTTAACTGTCTCTATAAAGCTTAATGATCACACGATCGGACATGAAGCATGAGGCATTGCATGTCTGGGCATGCCCATAATGATGTAAATGTATACTAATACACTTCAACATGGTTAAAACATACAGAAATAAAGAGAAACTTACTTTATGGTCATGTACTAACACTTGGAAAGCTCAAAACACCAAACGAACATCAGGAGTGACAGGATTAAACTTTAGCTGCATAGCCGTCGATCTCTATGGAAGCCCATTCCCGCCACTGAATAAAAAAAATAAAAATTAAGTGAAAAAAAATACAAATTAAACAATAAATAAAAAATTACAAATTAAAAAACTTAAAAAATAATAATAATAAAGTGAAAAAAAAAACTTAAAAAAATAAATAAATAAATAAAAAATTAAGTCAGAAATCTGAGTTATAAAGTCAGAATTGCCAGTTATAAAGTCAGAATTGTGAGTTATAAAGTCAGAATTGTGAGTTATAAAGTCAGAATTGCGAGTTATAAAGTCAGAATTGTGAGTTATAAAGTCAGAATTGCGAGTTATAAAGTCAGAATTGCGAGTTATTAAGTAAGAATTGCGAGTTATTAAGTCAGAATTGCGAGTTATAAAGTCAGAATTGCGAGTTATTAAGTAAGAATTGCGAGTTATTAAGTCAGAATTGCGAGTTATAAAGTCAGAATTGCGAGTTATTAAGTCAGAATTGTGAGTTATTAAGTCAGAATTCTGAGTTATTAGGTCAGAATTGCGAGTTATAAAGTCAGAATTGCGAGTTATAAAGTCAGAATTGCGAGTTATTAAGTCAGAATTGCGAGTTATAAAGTCAGAATTGCGAGTTATCAAGTAAGAATTGCGAGTTATTAGGTAAGAATTGAGAGTTATAAAGTCAGACATCTGAGTTGTAAAGTCAGAATTGCGAGTTATAAAGTCAGAATTGCCAGTTATAAAGTCAGAATTGGCAGTTATAAAGTCAGCAATTCTGAGTTATAAAGTCAGAAATCTGAGTTATGAAGTCAGAATTGCGAGTTATAAAGTCAGAATTGCGAGTTATAAAGTCAGAATTGCCAGTTATAAAGTCAGAATTGCGAGTTATAAAGTCAGAATTGCCAGTTATAAAGTCAGAATTGGCAGTTATAAAGTCAGAATTGCGAGTTATAAAGTCAGAACTGCGAGTTATAAAGTCAGAACTGCGAGTTATTAAGTCAGAATTGCGAGTTATTAAGTCAGAATTGCGAGTTATAAAGTCAGAATTGCGAGTTATTAAGTCAGAATTGCGAGTTATAAAGTCAGAATTGCGAGTTATCAAGTAAGAATTGCGAGTTATTAGGTAAGAATTGAGAGTTATAAAGTCAGACATCTGAGTTGTAAAGTCAGAATTGCGAGTTATAAAGTCAGAATTGCCAGTTATAAAGTCAGAATTGGCAGTTATAAAGTCAGCAATTCTGAGTTATAAAGTCAGAAATCTGAGTTATGAAGTCAGAATTGCGAGTTATAAAGTCAGAATTGCGAGTTATAAAGTCAGAATTGCCAGTTATAAAGTCAGAATTGGCAGTTATAAAGTCAGAATTGGCAGTTATAAAGTCAGAATTGCGAGTTATAAAGTCAGAACTGCGAGTTATTAAGTCAGAATTGCGAGTTATAAAGTCAGAATTGCGAGTTATTAAGTCAGAATTGCGAGTTATAAAGTCAGAATTGCGAGTTATTAAGTCAGAATTGCGAGTTATAAAGTCAGAATTGCGAGTTATTAAGTCAGAATTGCGAGTTATTAAGTCAGAATTCTTTTTTTTATCTCTGACTCAAATCCATAATGAAAGCAACAGAAAAACAAAACTATAACTATAATATATGAAGGTAAATCAGTTGCAAAACTCGAGAGCTTGCAAATGTAAATGTGAGCACTTGTGATAATAATATTTGTATGTGTATGTTGAAATGTACACTCACAGCTCTGATGTGAACAGCTGAATCCCTCGATTTGCACACACACAACAATCCACACACTTGTGTTTTGAATTGGAAGTTGCAGATTAATAGTTGTGTATTTGTAAAATGTCATTCACAAATACAAAATGACAGACACACGTGTGCACGGCAAATTTGATTGCATCTTTGCTCTACAACCACAGGTCGGCACTCACAACCTCTCAGATTCGTCAGTACAACTACAAATCTCCCGCGCTCTGACTTTTGCTACACATCTCCCGCCATCTCTGTAGCAGAACTCATCTGTCCACTTGCAAATGCAGATGCACGAGCAGCGCGGGGCGGGGGAGGGGCGGGGCAGGTGTAAAGCTGTTTGATTGGCTGATGCCTGACCAATGAACAATGCCAGCAGCCAACAGGACTGAGGTGCAAAATAATAATTTCCCACGATTATTTTATTATTTAGGGTTTATTTCAATTCTTTTCTGAAGAGATTCTTGTTAAAAATCATTAATCTGCGGAAATGTACATACCAGTAAAAGAGCAGCAAAGCCAGTTTATTGGCTAGAGCCAGCCAATGAGATGGGGCGACACAGGGCAGCTCACGTTGTTGGAGGCCTCGAGCAATCAGAGGGTAAGTTATGATTTTTAATAATCATCTATATGTTCAATACTGTTAGCTAAGCTAAGGACTGTGCTAGGTGCTTCTCTAGTTTGTTTTTTATATAAGAAACAGTTATGAGTTATGTAGGAGTTGCTTTCAATCATGTTATATGGTTCTAAAAAAATTCGATTCAACCCACATGAAATAAGAAGTTGTAATAGTATTTATAGTAAATAATATTACATTTTTGAACCATACTAACTATAGTAAACTGTATTATACTGTATATATTGCAGTATCTGCAACTTTGTTAATGAATGCAACAGCACACTAGTATAAACTAGCATGAACTTTAATAAATTGAAGTATATTCACACACACACACACACACACACACACACACACACACACACACACACACACACACACACACACACACACACACACGAACACACACACTCACACACATTAATAGCAATTAAAAATAACACTAGGCGTTTCAGTTTCTCACAGATCATACCGGTTTTTGTTATAATAACCTGCATCATATCTGTCTATCCATCTATCTATTTACATGTTTGTGTAGTGTGTCCTTTATATCACTTTTTTAATTATGAACGTTACTAACTATAGGTTATTTTCAGTTTCCTGTAAGGATGGAGTGACAGGAGAGATGTTTCAAGTCGATGACTAACTCAGAGAAGGTGCATAGCTTGAATAGGATGTTATTTATGCTAAAGATGACATGATGATCTAGCTCATCTACAAACACTTCAAAATGATTCAGATCATTTAAGAGGAAGCCGACCATTTATTTTCTCTTTTTACCTGCCAAGATGACTACAGATTTGAACAAAACACACACTTACCCACACACACACACAACTTTTATTTTGATAATTGTTTATTGTAGTATTTTTACACTTTACTGTAAGGCAGGGGTGTCAAACTCACTTCCTGGAGGGCCGTAACCCTGCATGTTTTTAGTTTCAACCCTGCTTCTACACACTTAAGTGAAAGTTTCAAACAAACCTGAAGGACTCAATTAGTTTGATCAGGTGTGTTTAATTAGGGTTAGAACTAAACTTTGTATAGCTGCAGCCCTCCAGGAACTGAGTTTGACACCTGTGCTGTAAGGGAAATGTTTAACATTAATTTGTCAAATAAAATTTTCAGTGCAAACGTCTAGTTACTTGTATTTAAATATTTCAGGGTTTTTCCTTGTTCATAATGAGATGGAGGTGGTAAATCCAACTTCATCATTACCCATCAAATGTTATCTCCTCTTTAATCCTTTGCTCAAGCCTTTACTAATGGTCAGAATGCAAGCCATTGTGTAAAGCTGGTTGATGCTCGCTGTAATAGAGAGAGATGATGACTGTTCAGCTTATGTTGCTTAACCCTGCAGATGAGATGCTCAAAGTGGACCCTCAGCCGAGCGATGGACACTGTCTCCCTCACCTAGTTGCTCTTCCTTTGAACACACATATCATGTTGAAGGATGCAAGTTGTGGACCTAAATCAGATGTAATGCATGTAGATGTATAAATCAGAAAGAAATGAAACTGCTTTAAAATGTATTAGGTTTTACATATAAATACGTGTTCTTAACAGATTTGTTTCAACTTGATATTTGCATAATAAATGACATTAGAATGTTTAGTTTTAAACAGATAGCTATATTTCAATTTTATCAAATTTAAGCTATATATATATGTTATTTTTTGAAGTATACTTCAATTTATTAAAGTTCATGCTAGTTTATACTAGTGTGCTGTTGCATTCATTAACAAAGTTGCAGATACTGCAATATATACAGTATAATACAGTTTACTATAGTTAGTATGGTTCAAAAATGTAATATTATTTACTATAAATACTATTACAACTTCTTATTTCATGTGGGTTGAATCGAATTTTTTTAGAACCATATAACATGATTGAAAGCAACTCCTACATAACTTATAACTGTTTCTTATATAAAAAACAAACTAGAGAAGCACCTAGCATAGTCCTTAGCTTAGCTAACAGTATTGAACATATAGATGATTATTAAAAATCATAACTTACCCTCTGATTGCTCGAGGCCTCCAACAACGTGAGCTGCCCTGTGTCGCCCCATCTCATTGGCTGGCTCTAGCCAATAAACTGGCTTTGCTGCTCTTTTACTGGTATGTACATTTCCGCAGATTAATGATTTTTAACAAGAATCTCTTCAGAAAAGAATTGAAATAAACCCTAAATAATAAAATAATCGTGGGAAATGATTCTTTTGCACCTCAGTCCTGTTGGCTGCTGGCATTGTTCATTGGTCAGGCATCAGCCAATCAAACAGCTTTACACCTGCCCCGCCCCTCCCCCGCCCCGCGCTGCTCGCGCATCTGCATTTGCAAGTGCACAGATGAGTTCTGCTACAGAGATGGCGGGAGATGTGTAGCAAAAGTCAGAGCGCGGGAGATTTGTAGTTGTACTGACGAATCTGAGAGGTTGTGAGTGCCGACCTGTGGTTGTAGAGCAAAGATGCAATCAAATTTGCCGTGCACACGTGTGTCTGTCATTTTGTATTTGTGAATGACATTTTACAAATACACAACTATTAATCTGCAACTTCCAATTCAAAACACAAGTGTGTGGATTGTTGTGTGTGTGTGCAAATCGAGGGATTCAGCTGTTCACATCAGAGCTGTGAGTGTACATTTCAACATACACATACAAATATTATTATCACAAGTGCTCACATTTACATTTGCAAGCTCTCGAGTTTTGCAACTGATTTACCTTCATAATAATACCTCCTACTGGAAGCATCGGGAAATGCACTCTAAGTTTTCCGAATGCAAGTCTGTTAATAAAATTCTAGCTTTCCTTGGAGCCTTTTCTACAGTAATGGCATATCAAAGCCCCATTTACTGAAGTCATGTAGGCTAGCCATGGCCTCACAGCAAGAACATTGCTGGTTCGCATCCCAGCTGGGTCAGTTGGCATTTCTGTGTGGAGTTTGTACAGTATGTTCTCCCCATGTTGGTGTGGGTTTCAAATTGGCCATAGTGTATGAGTGTGTGTGTGTGTGAATGAGTGTAAATAGTTGTTTCCAAGTACTGGGTTGTAGCTGTGTAAAACATATGCAGGGATAGTTGGCAGTTCATTCTGCTGTGGCGACCTCTGAAATAGAGACTAAGCCGAAGGAAAATGAATGGACAAATGAATCAAAAGAAACCCTTGAATCAAAAGAATAGTCAAAAGTTTTGAAGTCTCATGAAGCAGTGCTTAAAGATCACTAAGCTTGCAACCTATCATTTAATCATCTAATACATCACAGTGTTAAATGAAAATGTAAAGTTTATTGCGTTCATCCACAGGAAAGCTGGAGATAATTAATGCTCGAGAGACTGCCCCAATGAGTGCTACAGCAAACATGCTTGGCAATAAGCCCCAAACAGATTATCCAGGTATGAACCACCATACATAATTACAGATTTAATAAGCACATTAATCCAGACAGAACATGTTGATTATAAAAAGAATCTGTGCATGCAGAAATATGCCAATATTTTAGTCCATCTAATTTACTGTAAATATATATGTAATAATTTGTATATTACTTTCAAAAACATTATGAACTAAGATGCAAATGTTTTATGATTTAATTAATAATACAGTTTGTAAACTAATATTTTCTGTCAATTTGTTGATATATTGTATTAGTTTATGACTCATTTACAAAACAAGTGGATGTAATTGAATTTGCATTATAAACTACAGTCATTCTGGATAAATACACAGATTTTTTAAAAAATTCTGCACAGAAATAACAAAAACATGGCCCTGATGATAATCCAAGTAAACAACAAACTGAATATTTCTTACAATGTATGATGATGAATGATTCGATCTTCTCCTTCGTTTTGTCCTGAATGTCAGGATTATTAATAGCTGTACCAGGAGAACTGCGCGGTTATAAAATGGCACATGACAGGCACGGGAGACTGCCATGGAAAGAGCTGTTTGAGCCCAGTATAGAGCTGGCATGGAAGGGATTTCAGATTGGCGCAGCTCTGGCCAATGCCATCAATGAGACGAAAAAAAAATTTCTGAAAAATACAACATTGTGGTAAGAACAAATATAAATATATATATATGTGTGTGTATATGTATATAAACAAACACAGGGAGAACATGCAATCTCCACACATACCAATTGACCTAGCTGAGGATCGAACTAGCGACCTTCTTGCTGTGAGGCGATAGCACGACCCACTGTGCCACTGCGCCACCCTGTGTGTGTATGTGTGTGCGCGTGTGTGTGTACATGTTTGTACGTGTGTGTGTGTGTGTGTGTATAAAAACGTGTGTGTACCAAGCGAACTAGAGAGTATGGCAGAATAGAAATGGCAAAGATTTTGGCCACAGTTAAACATTACATATGGCCATATGTTTTTGACACTGATACTATCATATGCAAATTATGTCTGCATTTATTACAATCTTTCTTCTGCTTTCATTATTTCTCTTCTTCCAGTGAAGTGTTTTGTGACGCAGACTATAACCTCCCAAAGAAAAATGACTATATAAGATTTTCCCAACTAGCTGCCACCTATAGGAAGATAGCAGAAGAAGGACCGGATGCATTTTACAATGGGTCCCTGACTAAGCACATAGTGGATGATATTAGAGCTGCAGGTTATTTCATCCATACATTTTATTACATATTTGAGATTTTGCTCACATTATTAGTTTAAAGTATGCAATTATGGCTGATGGATTGTTTCTTGAAAAAGGAGGAAATATCACACATAAGGACCTAGAGGATTATGAGGCAGAGTTGACAGAGTATGCACTGAACTTTACAGTGGGGAAATACACATTCTATGCTCCAACTGCTCCATTTGGTGGACCTGTGCTCGCTCTGATAATGAAACTCCTGGGCAACGGTACAAAAGGTAGAAGCAAATTACATTTACTTTGCTATTTTTTTAAGTTCACATTTTTATGTATGTTTAGAGTGTGTTATTGAGTACACAGATGTTACTAAAGACAGTGAGAGACAGCACTCAATCAATGCACTCATTTGAAATGAATATCAGAATGGTTATCAGAGATAGAAACGTTATTTTATGTGTTAGAGATGATGATTTGCTTTTTTTCACACTTAGCTGATGATTGATTATAAGCTTTTTGGCATGCTGTCCAGGGAGAGAGCTGTAGTAGCTAATGAACAGATAGTGATTGCTCTTAAGAGATAACTACTTACTAGGAGCATGTCTATAGTGCTGATTTGGATTAGTCAATTAACTTATGTTGCATGTTTTTGGACGGTGGGAGGAAACCGGGGAACCCGGGGAAAACCCACGTGAGCACGGGGAGAACATGTAAACTCCACACAGACACGTCAGCTGGTTTTGTAAAGCCTGGAACCAGAGAAGTTCTTGCTGTGAGGAAACAGTGCTAACCACTGGGCCACCATGTCACCCATCTCGGAAGAAGGAGGAGGAGTAGGGGTGGATGGGGGATTCTTCAAAACGGCGATGGCGGTGGAATGTAACCCCGGGTATTTGTAGTAGCTTAGGAGTCGTCTGATTGGTGCATTGAGAATTAGATAATGCGGATCCAGCCGCTAGCAATCATAAGCACGTGATCATCTCGAAATTAGTTTATAAATAAACTTCACTTAATGAAAAGAAACAAATTATTTACATTAGCAAAGAAATAGAATAAATGTTGCTTATACAGTGGACACAAACTTGTGTGTGTAATCAAAAAGACTTTATTCAGAATGGTGGTTGGAGCTGAAGGAGGGACGAATATCACCACATCTGTTGTTCAGGTGATACAGATATCTGGAGATTTCAACAATTTCACAACTGATTAACTTTACATGATCAATATATTTACGTTTGATTTATTCTTCAGATAGCTTCAGGAAGCATAATTTTTTGAACAGGCAAATGTGCTTTAACTAAAGAGTTTTTTGTTGTTGTTGTTGTTGTTGTTGTGATTTTTAAATGTATTTGTCTTTAACCTGTTTCTCTCATCTCAGGTGATCCTGAACTACCTGTACTTTGACTATAACCTGACGAAGGCTGTTAATCAACCCAGAGTTCAGATCACAGAAAATGCAACATGTGTGGATGATGACTTCGATGAGGTAGCATTTCTGCACTTCACTACAAGTTTGTGATGCAAATTAGATTCAAATTGTCATAAAATGTTTCTCTTTGTTTTATGAATGCAGGGTGTGATTGATGGTCTAAAGGAGAGGAATCATACTATCATTGTTAGAAATACTGAAGATTCAGTGGTTCAGGCGATTGGACGAGAAGGGGACAAAATCTGTGCTGCATCTGACTTCAGGAAAGATGGCAAACCTGCTGGATACTGACCGCTGCTTCTGTTTATGCTGCAGTTGTCTACCGTGTTTATAAGTGAAACAGCTGTACAGAGACAGCTCCACAATAGTTTGTTTGGGTGTTTTAGGCTGCATTTACACTGCACTGTTCTAGTGACTCAATTCCGATGTTTTTCTCCCATGTGGCACAGATCGGATATGGCCCATGTACGTGTAAGCAGGAACAAATCACAAGGATTCCGATTTACTCAAATCAGATTCAGGCCTTGTTCATATGTGGAAATGTATCCGATATGAATCGGATCTGTCCCCTTGTGTCTGCAGTGTAAGCAGGTAGATCGGATTTTCACCTGTCAATGCGAGTCACGCGTCATTAAAAACCGTAGTAAACGAAGTCAACTCCGATACTTTAACTTCAGAACATTCACGACGACTTAAACAGCTCTAATATTGTCATAAAGCACATGTATTTAAGCATGTTAACGAGAGCGAGAGAGCGCAGTGTCCACCACGTAACCAATATAAACTAATATAAAATATTTTACAGTCTATGATAAAACTAGTGCATACATCACGTGCATAAATCACGCCATTGACATGACATTAAGTTTAAAAAAAGCCTATATATCAAAAAAAAGATGGACAAATAAGAACCTTTCTGTCATAAACTATAGTAAAACAGTTTGTCAAAAGCTACGAACAGATTACATACAGGAATAGAGGAAAAAGCGCTCTTTAATTATCAGCTGTTAGTCAGCGCCCGCTCATTTTTTCGTGGTCATTGTGCCTTTGCCGTGTGCTGTGTAAATGTAGACGATCGCATACGAGTCACTTTTAAAAGATGATGTAAGCAGGTCAGCAAAAAAATCGTATACAGTCACAAAATCGGAATTGACCATCAAGATCTGCAGTGTAAATACAGCCTTAAAAAGGGCCTAAAATGAACACTCGCCAAGTGCCAAATTGCCATGGCAAGCTGGTTAGATATGTTTATATTTTTATTATATCAATTCTGACAGTGCTTAATTAATTAATTAAACTTAAAATGAGCTGAATCAACACAATTCTTGAGATTTCAATGGGACAACTTAATTTTTTTGTGTTAAATCCACATAAATTTGTTAAAGTTGTTGGTAACACTTTATAACAACTACACACTATGAATCATTTACTAAGCATTAGCATCTAGTGAATTCATTATCTGTTAAGCATTAACTCTACATTAATAAACGTCAGTAAGCAGTTTATAACTGCAGCTACACATGCTGTATTCTTGACTTATAACCACATTTATAATGGGCTTAATAATTGTACTTTCATAATTTGGTTGATTTTTCATTACTAAATTAAGTATTGCATTATTTACTAACCATTTGTATTTAAGAGTAGTCAATGGTTTTTAAGATCATTCAGAATGAGTTAATAAATGATTAATAAACTATTGAAATCAATGTTTATATATCTTATTATTCAGATATATATTAATAGTTAACTAATATGTTAATAAATGCTTTATTAACTCAACTTCATGCAGTTTTGTGACCTAATCTAAAGTGAGGACTATTCATGCTTTATAAATCATTTATAAATGACAATTAAAGGTTCAGTGTCAAATGAACAATAATCTTTGCAAACTTATCTAAAAAGTAAAATGACTGTAAAGTTTAAAGATTGCTGAATAACAGGAGTGTCAAAATACGACATCAAATATATAAAACAACAACAATATAATAATTTAACAATATAATAAGATGCAATGTTTAAACTCTACAGTGATTTTATATTAGATCAGGTTGCAAAGGTTTATTTTTTATTTGATGCAGTTTCATTTGTGCATCTTTAAATGAATAGAAATGAATAAAGTCATTTATGTTCTTTTTTCCTGTTTAGAGTTTAACAGAGCCTTTAATTGTCATTTATAAGGGATTTATAAAGCATGAATAGCCCTCATTTTAGATTAGGTCACAAAACTGCATGAAGTTGAGTTAATAAAGCATTTATTAACATATTAGTTAACTATTAGTATATATCTGAATAATAAGATATATAAACGTTAGTTTATAGTTTATTAATCATTTACTAACTCATTCTGAATTATCTTAAAAAACAACCAACTATTCTTAAACTAGTTTGTAAATAATGCAATACCTAATTTAGTAATGAAAAATGAATCATTAACAATGTATGAAAATATGATTATTGAGCACATTATATAGGTGCTTACAAGTCAATAATACAGCAGTAACTGCAGTTACAAAATGCTTACTAACGTTTATTAATGTAGAGTTAATACTTAACAGATAATGAATTCACTTTATACTAATGCTTAACAGATGACTCGTAGTGTGTAGTTATTATAAAGTGTTACCAAAGTGTTAAGGTAACTTAATCGATTTGTGTTGGGTCAACATGAATGAATTGTATTGGAACCCTGCATTTTTTTACAGTGATTATTGTTGATTATTATACAGTGAGTGCACCATGTATTATATCACACACTTTCTATGAATGTTTCTGATTTTCACAGTATTCCAGCTGTTTTCTTTTTTATTTAGCTTTCTAATACAATTTAATCAATTTAAAATCCACTTAAAATGTACAGACCAAGAAAAATACGCTCAAGCCAAAAAGTCTGATAGTTGCACTGCAAAAAAAAAAAAAAAAAATGAATAAAGTTTTCTGTTACCCTAGTCATCAAGTGTTGTTGTTTTTTGTTCAATTTAACATTGACGAACATAGAGAAGTTATCAAATATGCAGTTTTTTACTGCACGTACGAGCAAATGAGAAGAACACAAGAACATAAAAAAGGAGCAATTTCCACAATTATGAGTCTGCATGGAAGGGGAAACTTTTTTTATTGGTTTTATTAAGTGCTCCAGGTGTATTTAAAAATTCTAAAAACAAATAAAGCACATCATATTAACCCTGACAGTACACAAAAATATATATTTCTGGCAACAATCATGCTCTAATCCCTAAATTACATATGATTATTGATGAGTTAATTCATGCATTTGAATTCATAGTTTTTGATCATTAAAGATAAATGTGCTGAAAGTGTTATTCATACTGTTCTATTGTGTGATTAACAATAAGTGTTATCAAGAGTGATTAAACTCAAAGGATGAACCAAAGTAAAATTCATATTTTGAATTGATAAATTACATAAAGCCAGCTAAACTTAGGACTTGGACAGACAAACCTCCTTCAGTAAATGTGATAAAGTTGTTGATGTTGATTATGATGATTGTGATGGTGATTCTAATGATGCACAAGTCACACTAGAGGGAGATGTTTGTTTGAAACAGAAGGCGAACACGATCAGACAGTGTAGGCTACTGTATGTAAAACCTTTATGTTTTATGCTGATTAATTACCTTTATGCACTTTACAGCTACATTTGAATGCTAAAGTGCTGTAAATTGTTTTAGAACTTAATAAGAATAACAAGTAAGGTGCATTAAAACAAAGCACAATATGATGTCAGACCCAACCTCTCAATGGCTATTAAGTAGAAACAATTTGTAATACTCGTTTTAAAAAACATTCATTGACTCTATTCTCATATTTACAGAGTGTTGTGGGAAAGGTGATATATTAGAAATGTTACTTTAAAAAAATAATAAATAAATGTTTTTTGTATAAACCTGTAACGACGCTCAGTGCCACTAGAGGGAGTTTCTGTTTCATTATCTGTTAGTGGAGGTAAAGAAAAGACGCACCTTCAGCAGGTAGAAACGAAACTGAAAGGAGGAAATTAGACTTTTAAATCTTATTTGTTTTCACAGAAACTGTATCAACTGGATTACAGTGGAGAAGCAAAAGTAAGAGAATTAGCATAACTGGCAAGAAATATGTGTGTTTAATGGAGTGCAGAGTCCAGCTGGACAAACTCTACCATCCACACTATAAATTAGATAGACTCAAACGTGTGGGGCAATAAAAGTGTGGGGCTTATTTGGTTTCACTGTAGATCAGTCATATATTTCATCTTAATTTAGTGACATAAATCAAATCGGCGGTGGATCATTTACAGTATACTGCACTTTGCACTTATATATTGCCACACAGTGCATGCTTTAGCTAATCTACAAAGTTTTTCATTTATACAGTTAGCGATTCCCATTTAAATCTACAAAACATATCATGAATTTATTATTTAAAAAATAGCTGACATGCATGCTTTTTCATATAGATTGCCTAGCTGGAGGACACCATTGCTTTTTACACAGGCCATTTATTTATTTTATTTTTGGCTCAGTCGCTTTATTAATCTTGGGTCGCCACAGTGGAATGAACCACCAACTTATCCAGCACATGTTTCATGCAGCCGATGCTCTTCCAGCCGCAACCCATCCCTGGGAAACATCCATACTCTTATTCACACTCATACACTACGGACAATTTAGCCTACCCAAGTCACCTGTACCACATGTGTTTGGACTGTGGGGGAAACCGGAGCACCCGGAGGAAACCCACGTGAACATGGGGAAAACATGCAAACTCCACACAGAAATGACAACTGACCCAGCCGAGGCTCGAACCAGCGACCTTCTTGCTGTGAGGCGACAGCACTCCCTACTACGCCACCGCGTCGCCCCACAGGTCATTTAGAAAAAAAAAACAGCTGTCATGTAAACCCAAGACTACCTGAAGGAGATACAGAGACCACAGAAATATGTCCAGTGTAAAAGCCACTGCTGGATCCCATGTAAACATTTAGTAGATTGTTTAGTGTTATTTTAAATAATCTTAACATCCCCTATTCATGTTTAAGGTTCCGTGCAAAGCTAAAGATGAAACTATTTGTAATTTTCCATTGTATGACCTTATAAATAGTTTTAGCAGATCTGATAATACTAACAGGCTTGAGCAGTCTGTCTTCATCTGATAACTGTCTCATACAAAAACAGATTCACCTCTGGAGAATCACAGAAGTCTAATCATTGTCTTGTTTTTTTTTTTTATCTAGGTTTCAGCTTTGGTTGCAAGATCTCTTGGATTATAGAAACACTGGTAAGTTTGAAGCAATCACTTGTCACTTGCTTATTAACAGGTGTACCTTTAAAATATAATGCAACCTTTAAATGTTGTTAATTATACAGTTACTATTTAGCACAATAAGAGTCAGCAGGGTCAGTTCAGGACAGAGATTAATGTTTCAAAGATACTTAATACAGGATCTAATGATCTAACAAATCCTAAATTTTAGATTATCTTAATGCCTTGTTTTTAAGTATCCATCTGCATTTCCATGTTAATAATATGATTTTTTTTCTTGTTAGAAGGGTGTTGCATTCTGTTATTTATGAATAAATCTCATTTACAATCAGAAATATTGCAGAGAGTTCACTTTTATGTAGAAGAAGAAATACCATTAACATTTTGTGTCTAACAGATTTTATAAGTCCAGTCCAGTCTTGCCTGTAAACATGAGTAGCAGATTTGGATATGAGGCAATTAAGCCTTATGTGAATTTCCCGGGTCCCTTGGATTGCTTTAGAAGGTAACTATCTATCTGCCTGTCTCTCCAATATAATAAAATTAACTGTTTAGAGTTTACAGTGATGTTTAGAATGTTAAACAAATAAATGTTGTGCTGGTCAACTATTTCTTTCTAAAGTAGTTTGCTTGTGTTGTTTCAAATAAATTACTTGTGAATTGATGTGATACTGCAGTCAACTCATGGATCTCTAGTTTTGAATCTTCATCCAGCTGTGTGTCTCTCAGAAATAAATGTACGCAAGCTGTCACTGGAGAGGCAGCCTTTTATAATACTTTTTGGTTTTTAACTAAGTACAGGTTATCCAAAAATGATAATTTACTCACTATTTACATACTTTAAAGAAAGATTAAAAAACTGCAACCATTAAATAATTTTTTTCATACACTCAAAAAAATATACTGTTCAAACTACGTATTTCAAATGAGCTGAAACAACACAATTCTTGAGATTTCATTGGGACAACTTAATTTTTTTATGTTCAATCCACATACAGTTGAAAGCAGAAGTTTCCATACACTTTATAAAAAGGCACATAACCATTTAAAAGAAGTCAGATGTTAATGTGACTAAACTTGTCCTCTTTTAGGGCAGTTAGGATTATCAGATGTGTTTCTGTTCTGCTTAATAGCAGAATAATGAGAGAGATATGTTTTGAGAAATTGTCATAACTTTTCTTGACAGTCAAGTTTACATACAATCAGATTATTCTGCCTCTGAAGAAGCTCAGATGATGATGGTCAAGGTTTTGGAAGTTTCTGATTGGCTAATTGACAACATTTGAGTTAATGTGAGGCACAACTGTAGAATAGTATTGAAGGAAAAGCTCAAACACACTGCTTCATTGTGTGACAACATGGGAAAATCAACAAGCCAGAATCAACAATAAAGCCAGATTATAATTAGCTGAATTACACTGGGAAAAGACTAATGTTTGGAGACATGTCTTGTGGTCTGATGGAGCTAACATTGAACTGTTTGGCCATGATGACCAGTGTTACATTTGGAGGACAAAGGGGAAAGGTTACAAGCCTAGGAACACCATCCCAACTGTGAAGTATGGGGGCGGCAGCATCATGTTGGGGGGCTGTTTTGCTGCAGGAGGGACTGGTCCACTTCACAGCATACATAGATGGCATCATGAAGAAAGAACATCATGTAGAAATACTGAAGCAACATCTCAAGACATCAGCCAGGAAATTAAAACTTGGCCACAAATGGGTCTTCTAAACAGACCACGACCTTAAGCATACTGCCAAATTAGTACAAATGTGCTTTAAGGACAACAGAGTGAATGTTGTGGAGTGGCCAACACAAAGCCCTGAACTCAATCCTATAGAAAATGTGTGGGCAGAGTTGAAAAAGCTTGTGCGAGCAAGAGAACCTACAAATCTGACTCCGTTACACCATTTCTGTCAGGAGGAATGGGCCAAAATTCCTGCAAACTATTGTGAAAAGCCTGTGGAAGGAGACCCAAAACATTTGACCAAAGTTATACAGTTTAAAAGCAAAGCTAAAAAATACCAAGGAAATGTGTGTAAACTTTTGACTGTCTAGAAATGAATAAAACATTCTCTCATTATTCTGGCATTTAGCAAGTGTAAATCATTTAGGTAATCTTAAAAGTTAACGTTTAGTATGATTTACTATCAAAACCATTTTCTTTTATAATGTCTGTTCCTTTTTTAGAGTGTAAATAACTTTTTAAGACTGTAAATATGTTAAAAGCGTTAAGTTAACTTAATCGATTTGTGTTAGGAAAACATGAATGAATTGTGTGGAACCCTGCATTTTTTTTACTGTGTAGAAGAAAACAAACAAACAATAAAGAAGTCAATTGTTTGTAGCTTTCTTCAAAGTATATTGTTTAGTATTCAACAGAATAAAGAAACTCAAACATGTTATAACCACTTGAGGGGGATTAAAGAGTGAGTAAATTAAAATTTTTGGGTGAACTGTCCATAAAGTATTACAAATACTAGTACCCTAAAGTGTATATATCACCTACAAATTACAGTTATATCTTTTAAGAAGAGACGACTCCTGTGACAGCTTTTGTACCTTTATTTCTAAGAGTGTATAACTTCAGATAAGGTAAAAAAAAAACAAGTTTTAACTAAGATTATCATTTTGAGATAATCTTTTCAGAACAATCACAGTTTACATTCCAGTGTAGGAGCAAAGTATTCTCCAAGAATGTTGCTCTGAATGTAATCTTTCATAATTATGAAGAAAACAACAACAACAACAACAAAAAAGTTTACATTTTACTTTTACTTTTATTGTAACTTCTTTTTCTCTTGCTAACAACTTGAGAACATCATTAAATACCACAAAACGTTGAACAAATATTACATTAAAGTTAGCAAAAGAACATTTGTTTGTAATCTCAAGTGGACATTATGTCAGTGGTCTGAGAAATGTTTCTCTGCTAGTTGGAAACTACAGAACCATATTACAGAACCCTGGAGACAGTGTTGATGTTCTATGATTATAAATATTATTAATAAATTAAAGTGTTTTACAGGTTATTTGAACTGGTGGTCATTGGCTGTTCTTTCACCGGTAGTTTCATTTATGAGCTACTAGGAAGCAGACCACAGAGGTAATGAAGATTGTACACAAACACACATAGAGGATTTATTATCCTTAATAACATGATCATATGACATATTTACCAAAAACATTTGAATTTTGTTTGTTTAATAAATCATTATCAAATGACATTACAGATAAAAACATCTCAAACTCTGCTGTTCTTCTTTCAGGTATATATTCATCGCTTTTTTGGTTGCAATGGTTTTGTTTCTCACACCGACTCAAAGATCTGCTGTGATGCACACTCCACGCTCTATACTCATTGGAACACCCACTACACCCAATGTGACAGTCACTGGAAATTGTGACGCTAAAGCAGCAGTGGCAGCAGATTCAGACACTTGCTCAGAGATTGGAAGGTAGGATTCTAGAGAGCCTCTGCGGTAATGTTTTCTAATGGGATTTATTATGTAAGCTTTACAATGCTTCTGCAACCCCAGACTCTGCATATTTAGGAGCTTTATTTTCAGTGTTTTTACAACTGTTGAGTTCCTAATGCTGGTGCAAATGCAAACAGGAAAATGTATTGAGATGGAGTCAGTTCTCTCGGCTGACTGGTCTTGAGGCAAATTTTCTGAACTTCATAAGTTCATAATCGGAGGTGGGTAAAACATAGCCATAGAAACTATGAATGCTGAGATTGCTGCAGCACTGCCTGGTGATAGCTAAAACAGTTAAGATGACACATGACTAAAGTTTTATTTTTTTGTAAATTTTACACCTTTATGAATGAAAGAGTTCATTTCTGTAAAATGTGGTTCATGTCTGTTTGTGTGGTTCGTAATCTGATAATTGTAAAATGTTTTACTTTTCTGTCTATGGGCTCTATTTTAACGATCTAGGCCAGGGATGTCCAAACTCAGTCCTGGAGGGCCGCTGTCCAGGAGAGTTCAGCTCAAACCCTAATTAAACAAACCAGATAATCAAGCTCTTACTACTGTAGATATACTAGAAACTGGCAGGTGTGTTAAAGCAAGTTGGAGATAAACTCTCCAGGACACCGGCCCTCCATGACCGAGTTTGGACTCCCCTGGTCTAGGTGCAAAGTCTGAAGCGCAGGGCACAAAAGCATTAAGGGCATGTCAGAATGCACTTTCGCTATTTTAAAGATGAGAAAACACACTTTGCGCTGTAGAGCATGGTCTAACAGGGTTGAGCTTATTCTCTTAATGAGTTCTGGGTGTGTTGAGAATAAACCAATCAGAGTCTCATCTCCCATTCCCTTTAAGAGTCAGTTGCATCTTGTATAGCGCATTTGCTATTTACATGGCGGACTTTGTAAGTGGAAAAACTGAACACTTCAAGACAGTTAGGAAACATTTAAACAGCATCTACAGCAAGAGGATAATGAGCCTCCTCCATTTGGCCTTTACTTTCACTTTCTCTCTTTCGTGGATAAAGAAACTTTGTTGTACACTCCAATGAAAACATCCATTTGCCTAAACATAATTAATTTCGTTTGTTAAGCGCAAATATTTGTTTCAAAACTTTTTCTAAATTCAGTTCTAAATTCCAGCAAAGGAATAAATGAACAATAATAACGAAGTATGTTACACATATCCAAATTCATATGGTCTAAAACCTGACAGCCGGACAAATCTACTCTTGTTTTTGATAAAACAAATATAAATATGCAGATAATAAATAATACTTATGATTATAATAACATTATACCAAAACAAGTTGTTGTGAATAAACTGAAAAACCCCTGGGATGGAGAAGGCATGGAGGTACTGTTTTTTTATTTATAGAAAAAAATAATTTTTGTAATATTTTTTAATCTTTTTTTTTAAATACTTTAATTCTTTTTTTTTTTTTTTTCTGTAAAGATATTTGTCTATTGCTGCACATCCTGTGTGTAATTAAGTAATGTTTAAGCGAGGTGCACAACTAATGCGCTCTGTGCTGGACTTATATATAATAGCAACGCGCCAACAACACACCACCTTTATAGACCAGAACGCCTATGGGCGCACAAATGAACGCAATTGCATTTGCTATTTAAACAGCGTGGTGCAAAACATCCAAATGACACTTGCTTTAAGCCAAAACTAGCAAATAACATTAACAATAACATTTAAGTCTTGCCTTGCGCCGCATTGCGCTGATATATGATATATCTTCAAGATCTTTATAAGTTATTTTGTTCAAAATGTGTTCAAACTAGTTCCAAATGTCTGCTATTACAGTAAATGGCATGGATGCTATTATTGCTCCACAAACTGAAAATGCACAGTTTAGATTTAAACAGGAAAAGTGAAATGTTATAATTCATCTCATAATCTGGGTTACATTATGATTTACACCAAGGTCACATGTAACATTATGAAATAAGGACAATGATCAAACAAATGGATTTAAAAGCTCTTTATTGGTCACTATCTTTGGGCATAACTAGCATGTGTCTGTGTGTTACAAAGCTGAAAAAATGTAAATGCAAATGTGCATCAGTTTTTTTGGCTTTAAACTTTATTATTATTTTATTATTTATTTTTTATTGGATAACCTACTCTTTCCACCCTTTGTTTATAATTGACCTCTGCAAAAGCCCTAGTTGTTTTCAATCCCTTTTCTATATTTGCAGGGATATCCTTAGCCGCAATGGTTCAGCAGTGGATGCTGCTATCGCTGCTCTGCTGTGTGTGAGTGTGATTAATCCACACAGTATGGGTATCGGAGGTGGAGTGGTGTTCACCATATACAATGCTCTAAACGGTAGGAAGACTTTGAGAAACATAATCAGGCCTCTACTAAACCGGCATCAATTCTTGTTTTAGCTTGTAGAAACAAAAACCTTATCCTATTAAGGCACATGTTTATGGATTACATTTCACATTGATTAAATATTCCTGTGTAACATACGATAATAGAAAAAACTGAGAGAGCTTTGGAGTATGAAGAGTTTTATTCATTTATTCATTTTACTTCGGCTTAGTCCTTTTATTCATCAGCGGTTGCCACAGCGAAATGAACCGCCAACTATTCCAGAATATGTTTTTACACAGTGGATGCCCTTCCAGCCACAACCTATTACTGGAAAACAACCATACACACTCATTCACACTCATACACTACCTCAGTTTATGTCTTTAAAGACACAGCTATTAATCATGCAATCAAGCATTATGGGATGTTGATCTCTGTTCTGTTCACTTCTGATGTTGATAATTCAACTCTACAGTTTAACAAAGTGCCTTTATTGACATGTTAGTAGTTTGAAATAATATAATGAATAAGAAATAATATCTTGAGAAATAAGTGTGTGTAATAGCCTAAAATGTGCTGCAGTATATTACAAGGTTTTTGTAGTGTACAATACAACACCAACCCAGACAATATAACATTGCACACTACTACACATGTGCAGAAAAGACTTTTTAAAATACTTTTTAAGGTTAAAAGTTGTTGGAAGAAAGATCAAGGTCCCATAATGCAATTCAAAAGCAGAAATAAATAATAACATGAATCACAAAATATGGAAAACTTAATTTATGGATATTTTAGAGTGCGATCTTAAACAAGCAAAGCACTTTAGACTAAAAATAAATGTGAATATCACCTCAATTTCTCTGGATAATTTATAATCATAAATCACATTGTAGTGTTAATTTCAGAGCTGAACTAGAACTCTGCATACCAATAGTAATGGTCTAGTTAAGGTGTCCTAACTACACAGCAAGATTCCAGCAACAAACATTTTAATGAGAGCTACATGCAGTTACATGCAGATGGAAAATGTAGTCCTGTGGACGTTTCTGGAGACCACGGAATACGTCCCGGGAGGTATGTATGTTTGCAGTTTTTGTTTCCGCGAATCCACGAGAGGCCCCTGTGTGTGCTTTTTCGCATCTCAAATGTTTCTTGCAAGTGGCGTTTGAGCCCGCGCTGTTCTCGCGTAAACCCACCAGAGGCTGCTGTCGACCGACTAAATGACCATCTCAATGACGATCTAATTTGTACAATTTAGTAGGACTCACCCAATCACCCAATGATGGTTGGGTTTAGGGGTGGGGTTAGGTGCCACGCCTCCTTTTTAAATTCTTACATTTTCATACGACTGAATTTGTACGAATTAGCCACTAAACTGACAAAACGTAAAATACTTATGTTTCCTTGTGAGATCAGGCTGGAATGACTGAATGATTGACTGGGCGACCGGCCAATCAACTGACCCACCCTCCTCCTCCCCTAAACCCAACCAATTTTACCGATTGACCCACTTACTTCCCTAAACCCAACCAACAATTTACAAAAGCCGTGCAGAAAAATAAAAGCCCTTTACCACGTTTACAAATTTTACCACATTATCACCCTGTTATTCACTCGTTCGTTTTATTTTTTGGATTCTGTTTTTGTCTTACCTGATTTCTGGAACTGCTCTTCCTCGGACTCGAACCCGGTCATCATCATCGTGGTCAACTACTAACTGGACAAACTGATTGCGGTGGGAAAGCCCTCCACACGGAGATAAGCAGTCAGCTGGTAAGCGCGAAAAGGAACGCCGTCATACCACCCCGTAGCATTCACTTAAAAAGTTAAATGCAGCCATACGCACCTCCGGCTACATAAATTGAGGTCTCCAGAAACATCCACGAGACTGTTTTCAGAATGAGCCTGGGTTAAGATGGACTGTATTAATTTATAAAATGTGATTTATATTTGTAAAACACAATACACTTATTTGTTAAAAGCACTGGGTTTTTGCTCAAACTGACTATTGCAACCCAGGCTCATTCTGAAAGCGTGCCTCCACGGACGTTTCTGGAGACCGCAAAATACGTCCCGGCGGCACGTTTTTCTGCAGTTTTTGTTTTCGCGAATCCGCCAGAGGTCACTGTGTATGCTTTTCGAGATCTCAAATTTCCCTCGCGAGTGCCATTCACGCCTGCTGTTCTCGCGTAAACCCACCAGAGGCCGCTGTCGACTCACTTTTGGACAGACTTTCTGACTGACTGAGCGAACAATCGGCTGACCCACCCTCCCCCTTCCCCAAACCCAATCAATTTTATCGATTGACCCGCCCACCCGCTTCCCCGAACCCAACCAATCCAAAAAAATAAAAGCCCTCGCCTGACTTTTTTTTTTTCGCTTGTTTGTTTTATATTTTGGATTCTGTTTTTGTCTTGCCTGCTTTCTGGAACCGCTCTTCATCGGACTCAAACCCCCATCTTCATGGTCAACTCCTCTCTGCATCTCAAATCCGCCGATGGACGTGGCGCGCTAACGGGACACACTGGATGCAGTCGGAATGCCGTCCATACGGAGGTCAGCAGTCAGCTGGTAAGCGCGAAAAGGAACGCCATCACACCACCCCGTAGCGCTCATTTAAAGAAATGAAATGCAGCCATACGTACCTCCGCCTATGTAATTCGCTGTCTCCAGAAATGTCCGCAGGGCTACGTTTTCACAATGAGCCTGTGGTGAACTATTGTTTTTGCAAATTTTAAGTTTTAAGTTTAAGCTGTGCGGTAATTTTATTGATGTTACAAGTAGGTTATGGAAAACCTGGGATAAAATAATACTAAGCTGCTTGGACAGCAATGATAGAGGACCGATGGCGATATAATATAGATGGCGATCCAGTAATGATGTAAACCTCACTGTGTTAAATGAAAACGTAACGTTTAATGTCTTTATCCACAGGAACGGTGGAGACAATTAATGCTCGAGAAACTGCCCCAATGAATGCTACAGAGAATATGTTTGTCAATAAAACCTGTAAGAAATATGCAGGTATAAACCACCATAAATGATTACAGCTTTACAACATTTATTAAGCACATTAGTCCACACAGAAGCTGTTGATGAATCCATGTAAACAGCAAACTGAATATTTCTTCCCCTTGTTTTTGTCCTGATCGGCAGGGTTGTACATAGCTGTACCAGGAGAACTGCGTGGTTATGAAATGGCACACGAAAGGCACGGGAAACTGCCATGGAAAGAGCTATTTCAGCCTAGTATAAAGCTGGCATCAGAGGGGTTTAAGATTGGCAAAGCCCTGGCCAGAGCCATCAATGAGAAAAAAGAAAAATATTGTAACTTTACAGCATTGTGGTGAGAATATTGATGTATCACGCAAACATAGAGAAAATAGCAGATAGAAACCACATACATTTTGGCCACAGATAAACATAACAAATGCCCAAAGGTCTTTGGCTCGGATACCATCATAACACTACGTATATGAAAATCATGTCTGCATTTATAATAACATCATCTTGCTTCTGCTCTTTCTCTTCTTTTCAGTGAAGTGTTTTGCGACTCAAACAACACCCTCCTGAAGGAAAATGATACTATAAGATTTCCCAAACTAGCTGAAACCTACAGGAACATATCAGAAGAAGGAGCAGATGCCTTTTACAGTGGGTCCCTGACTGAGGACATAGTGAATACCATCAAAAATAAAGGTTATTTCATGCTTAAATCTTATAACATATTTGAAATTTTGCTGACCTTAAGGGGCACCTATGGTGAAACATCTACTTTTCAAGCTGTTTTTGCAGACATATGTGCATGTATGGTGTATAGACCATCATATTGGGCTTATATAAACACACCCAGTCCTTTTTTTTCAGTTTAACAACATAAAAACGGTGGACCAATTGGAGCGGTTTTCAGATCGACCGCAACTTTATGTAGGAGTGTGGTCCCCCCTCCACCGAATTGATTGACAGCCGCGTATTAACATGTTTCCGTAGTAACGCGTATAATCATATCAACAAGACCAGACGTGCAACCGGGAATAAAAGGTGTGTTCAGTTCGCTAGGATCATCAATCATCATCAAACGTGATCAAGAGTGAGTTTCACATGGTTAAAATGTTTAAAAACAGAGCATGTGTGTAATGAATTACAGCGATTTAGCTTAGCTTTACTTCATCAGCACAGCCGCGTGTCAGAACAATTATCTGATTTATACTGATATCCTGGTTTGTGGACGTTAAATCAGGTTTATTTTGTACATTAACATAACAGATATCCATACAGTAGTGGAGATTAACCTGTATCCTGTCACATATGCGTGCAAAAAGAGTGCAAAGCTAAACTCGTGTGCTGTCACTGTGTGTGCATGTCCGCGCTGTGTGTGTGTGTGCGTGAACTTTGTAACGTCATTGTTTGTGACTCACAACAACTCCACAACAAACACATCAAATACTCATTGGTAAAGTTCTTACTGTAGTATTTGTAGTAGGATCTGCTTCCTTCATGTCTGTCTGTTGTCTGACATAGCCGAGGGCGGAGATTGAGGCATGCTGACAGGCACGTGGAAACTGTGGGCGGGGAGGACTAGCATTAAAGGCACAGTTCACAAAAACAGCAACCAGCTGTTTAGAGCTATAAAATACAAACTACTGAAAGCTCTAATAAATAATCTGATGGGTGTTTTGAGCTGAAACTTTACAGACACCATCAGGAGACACAAAAGACTTATATTAAATCTGGAAAAAGAGGTAAAATAGGTGCTCTTTAAGTATGCAAATCATTCTGACAGTTTGTTTCTGAAAACACAGGAGGAAATATCACACCTGAAGATCTAAAGCATTATAAGGCCGAGCTAAATGAAAGTACATTGAGCTTTAATGTGAGTAATTACACATTTCATGCTCCAACTGCTCCATTTGGTGGACCTGTGCTCGCTCTGATACTCAATATACTCCTGGGAAAGGGCACAGCAGGTAGTTACAAATTACTTTTATTGTATTACATTTTCCTGAGTGATAAAAATATAAGTTTAAATGTTCTTTTACAGTATTTGAAACTGCCCTCACTTTACTCAGTTTTATAAATATAACTTTACTTTTAATACATTCCTGCATTCGTCTTTTCCTGTGAAAAGTGACTCAAAACAGAAACAGGACAGGCTGTGTGTTTATTGATAGGATTGTTGCAATTTGTGCACCTGTGCAGTTCTTTACATAAATACGGTTACATGAAAAATGTCATGGGGTTCAATTGGTTTGGAAAGTTTTCCCTGTGTTTACCCAACACAATCTCACGGCAATTCGTAACTTTTTGAGTTAGTGGCTAATTCGTATGAATTCATAAGATCTAATTCGTACAATTTAGTACGATTTGCTCATCCCCCAATGACGGATGGGGTTAGGGGTGGGGTTAGGTGCCACGCCTCCTTTTTAAAATCGTAGAATTTTGTACGACTGAACTCGTATGAATTCGTACGAATTAGCCACTAAACTGACAAAACGTAAAATACTTTCATTTTCTCGTGAGATCAGGCTGGTTCACCGCAACACACACAGCTGTTGAATTACACTAGTGTAAACAAACACATTATAAAATAATTGTTTTAGAAAATCTTTGATCCTACCAGTCAGGTTTTTTTATGTTATTAAAAATAACATAAAATGAAAATGCTCTACTTTTATCTCGGCACTTAATGATTAATGTTATTATTTTATATATTTTTACTGTTACTTGATACTTTTTAAGTAGTTTGAGGTACATTTTTTGGCTTCTTTGCCCTCCATCTAGATGAGTTTGTGTTTATGTGTTTAAGCGTGTTTCTGCTGCTCATACAGCAACTGAACTCAGTTGTCATCAAGTATTTGAGTCCTAAATGTGGTTGCATTCAAACACATTTTCAGTAATTTACAGAAGTGTCATTCATTTTCCTTCAGCTTAGTCCCTTATTTATCAGAGGTCACCACAGCGGAACGAACCGGCATCTATTCCAGCATATGTTTTATGCAGCGCATACCAATACAGCTGCAATCCAGGACTGGGAAAGACCCATACACACACACACACACTCATACACTTTGGCCAAATTTGCTTATTCAGTTCCATGTGTTTGGACTGTGGGGGAAACCGGAGCACCCAGAGAAAACCCACACCAACACAGAGAGAACATGCGAACTCCATACAGAAACACCAACTGATCCAGCCGGGACTTGAACCAACAACCTTCTTGCTGTGAAGCCACAGTGCTAACCACTGACAAAACAAAAGAAAAAAATTCGGATTAAATCTTATATAAATAACTAATGTAATCACTTTTAAATATGACTGAATGCACTGATACAGTATGTTTAAACTGGGATTTAGATTAAAGGTGTGTGGCTTTGCTACGTGCAAATCATTCAAAAACAAACAAAGCTAGACCTAAAACATTTAATTTCGTTATTTATTTGACTTCAGATTCTCCAGGTTTCAACCTCACAAACAAAAGTATGTCTACCACAGAGAATAAGACTTTGACCTATCATCGCATCATAGAGGCTTTCCGCTTTGCTGATGCCCAGAAAAAAAATCTGTCAGACCCGCTTTCTGGAAACTCCAGTCAGGTAAGTTTCTATTGTTTTCCAATTGATTGTTTCTATGAATATTCATTTTGATTCATTCAATCAACCCACCGGTTCCAGTGTGTTTTTAAAACCTGGCTTGCACTGTGTGATTTCAGCCATAATTTGATAGTTTGAGACCAATTTTGAAATCAATCCTCAAGGATTCCTATAACTGTTGGTTTGGAATATTAAAACAGTGTCAAGAGCTTATATTATATTATATTATATTATATTATATTATATTATATTATATTATATTATATTATTTTATATTATATTATATTATATTATTTTATATTATATTATGGTATTATTATATTATATTATATTATATTATATTATATTATATTATATTATATTATATTATATTATATTATATTATTTTATATTATATTATGGTATTATTATATTATATTATATTATATTATATTATATTATATTATATTATATTATATTATATTATATTATATTACATTATATTACATTATATTATGGTATTATTATATTATATTATATTATATTACATTATATTATATTACATTATATTACATTATATTATATTATATTATGGTATTATTATATTATATTATATTATATTATATTATATTATATTATATTATATTATATTACATTATATTATATTACATTACATTATATTATATTATATTACATTATATTATATTATATTATATTATATTACATTACATTATATTATATTATATTACATTATATTATATTACATTATATTACATTATATTATATTATATTATGGTATTATTATATTATATTATATTATATTATATTATATTATATTACATTATATTATATTATATTATATTATATTATATTATATTATATTACATTACATTATATTATATTATATTATATTACATTATATTATATTATATTATGGTATTATTATATTATATTATATTATATTATATTATATTATATTATATTATATTATATTATATTACATTACATTATATTATATTATATTATATAAAATTATATTTTCTTATATTATATTATATTATATTTTCTTATATTATTTTATATTATATTATTATATTATATTTTATTTTATTATATTATATTATACTGTATTATATTATATTATATTATATTATATTATATTATATTATATTATATTATATTACATTATATTATATTATATTATGGTATTATTATATTATATTATATTATATTATATTATATTATATTACATTACATTATATTATATTATATTATATAAAATTATATTTTCTTATATTATATTATATTATATTTTATTATATTATTTTATATTATATTATTATATTATATTTTATTTTATTATATTATATTATATTATATTATATTATATTACATTACATTACATTACATTATATTATATTATATTTTATTATATTATATTATATTATATTATATTATATTACATTACATTACATTACATTACATTACATTACATTATATTATATTATATTATGGTATTATTATATTATATTATATTATATTATATTATATTATATTATATTATATTACATTATATTATATTATATTATGGTATTATTATATTATATTATATTATATTATATTATATTATATTATATTATATTACATTACATTATATTATATTATATTATATAAAATTATATTTTCTTATATTATATTTTATTATATTATTTTATATTATATTACATTACATTACATTACATTACATTACATTATATTATATTATATTATATTTTATTATATTATATTATATTATATTATATTACATTATATTATATTAAATTATATTTTATTATATTATATTATATTATATTATATTATATTATATTATATTATATTATATTACATGTGCGTTATAGAACTGATCTAGTTCTATCTAGTTCAAGTAGTTCTTAGTTATGGTTTCGGTGCATATCTTCTGTATGTATGCATGCATGGAGCAAGAAATCTCAGAGAAAGAGATAAGAACTTTAACTTTGCCTAATTGTGATGGAAAAAAACAGCAAATTATGACAAGTTGAAAATAATCAGAAAGAAATCAAAATCTTTATAGGAAACAATTGAAAATATGGCTACCCACATCTGAGCACTCTAATAACTCCAGCGAGTTGTGATGTTTGCATTATTGGAGCTGCACATCAAGTGCTTAGAACACTTGATAAACCTGGCAACCCGGGCTGGCCTCTGCACTGTAAACCCGAATTAGTTGACTTTACTAGATTGTTGCGTGGAAACCCGTTGCACGAAATAAGATTAGTTTTTACATTTATTCAACTAAACAGGTTAAGCTGTATTAAAAGAAAATCTTTAGTGGGTGTAGAAGACAAATCAAATTTGGATTAGTAGTCTTTACTAAAAATCATTAGTTCACATTACTAATTTTATAGAGGATATGTTTTGTAAAATGATTATTAAATTGAACGTAACATATATAATAATGTAAAAAAATGCTTTTATGCAATGATAATTGTTATATTTATGTAATCTATTATAATTAAAAATAATGCCACTGAAATTTTACAATTTTAAGCACAAAGAATCAAACAACCTTTCAATTTTTTTTATTTTTGTTAAAGTTTCATTCACATTTCTTTCTGGCATTAGCAATCATTGCTAATAGAACAATTGTGCAAATTTTGCAGTGAATCGAAAAGCAATTTAATTATTTAATGTCTGTAGCTTGGGCTTTAAGTCACTGTAGCCCAACATGAGGAGAAATTTGTTGGATGAAGAGAAAAGTGTTCTTCGTCGACTTGGGGTATAGTAGTCCAAAGAGAATGCACAGCTTTTGACAAGTCTTTGATGCAGTCCATCACAAGTTGTCCCTCAATGATCATCTTAACTGAGGCTTTGTCTGCAATAAGAATAGGATTTCAAGGTGGTGGAATGACTGGATCATCAGAGTCCTACCAACAGAGAGGAACAGTTATGTTTCTCATTACATAATTATCAATAATGTTTAATAAATAACTTTTAATGACAGAGACAAAAGATAATATGTGAATTGGTTTTGACCAATTTACTTTTGCTTCAGTTACACTGCAAAAGGTTTAATGCATTCTACAATGTTAAATTTAGCATTTACTTATTGACCCTCATTCCCAATTTAACTATAAGACTTGTGTATCTTCATCTTTCCCTCAATTTATAGTCACAAAGCCAATTTATCTTTAAATTGAAGTTTGACTTTTAAAACGGGGACACAAAAATCACAGGTATCATTAAAAATAACTTAAACTGTGTTCTGAAGAAACAATCTTGTGGGTTGAATATATTATGACATGTTAGAGAGTTTAACAAGATGTTTTGCTATTCTTAAGTTTCAATGTTTTAAACCAAGTGTGAACGTTTCATAAAATGTAAGGACCATGTATTAATGGAAAGAATGTTTTCAAGGTCCTTTAATAAATCCATTGAGACAATATGTTACTTACAAAGCATGGTTTAAAGAAGTCTGCAGGCTTGTCCTCCAGGAGAATCAAAATCTGTAGGCTCTTGAGTCTGTTAATAAATAAATGAATAAATAAATAAATAATGTTGGACAAACATTGTATTAGACAAACAATATAGTAACACTTGGGAAATTTTCAATAATTTAACTGTTAAAAATAATGCAAATATGGACATGAACCAACCTTGGTTTGCTGTAAAAGCTCTGACAAGAGCTCTCCAACATTCCTCCTCTTTAACTGAAAGATCTCAATTAAACAGACTGTGTTGATCAAACATTTCGGTAACACTTCATAATAACTACACACTATGAATCATTTATTAAGCATTAGCATCTAGTGAATTCATTATCTGTTAAGCATTAACTCTACATTAATAAGCGTTAGTAAGCAGTTTATAACTGCAGCTACAAATAGCGTATTCTTGACTTATAAACACATTTATAATGTGCTTAATAAATGTACTTTCATACTTTGTTAATAATTTATTTTTCATTACTAAATGAAGTATCGCATTATTTACAAACCATTTGTAATTAAGAGTAGTTGAGGGTTTTTAGAATCATTCAGAATGAGTTAGTAATTATTAATAAACTATTGAAATCAATGTTTATATATCGTATCATTCAGGCACGTAGTAATGGTTACTATATATGTTAATAAATGCTTCATTAACTCAACTTCATGCAGTTTTCTGACCAATCTAAAGTGAGGACTATTTATGCTTTATAAATCCCTTATAAATGACAGTTAAAGGCTTAATATCAAATGAACAATAATCTTTGCAATCTTTTCTAAAAAAATAAAATTACTGTAAAGTTTAAACATTGCTGAATAACAGGAGTGTCAAAATACATAAAATTGGATAAAACAACAACAATATAATAATTTAACAATATAATAAGATGCAATGTTTAAACTGTACAGTAATTTCATTTTAGATTAGGTTGCAAAGAATTATTTTTCATTTGATGCAGTTTATATGTGTATCTTCAAATGAATAGGAATGAATAGTGTCATTTATGTTGTTTTTCCTGTTTAGAATATAACTGAGCCTTTAATTGTCATTTATAAGCAATTTATAAAGCATGAATAGTCTTCACTTTTGTTTAGGTCACAAAACTGGATGAAGTTGAGTTAATAAAGCATTTATAAACATACAAAATTAACTAATCGTAAATGCCTGAATAATAAGATATATAAATGTTGATTTCAATAATTTATTAATAATTTACTAACTCATTCTGACTGATCTTAAAAAACAGCCAACTACTCTTAAATAACTGGTTTGTAAATAATGTGATACTTAATTCATCAATGAAAAATGAATAATTAACAAAGTATGAAAAGTACATTTAATAAGCACATTATAAATGTGGTTGTAAGTCAAGAACAAGAAGTTATAAACTGCTTACTAACGTTTATCAACGTAGAGTTAATGCTTGACAAATAAAGAATTCACTATTTGCTAATGCTTAATAAATGATTTATAGTGTGTAGTTATTATAAAGTGTTACCAAATTCCCGCTTGAGGTTCTTTCCCACTGCTGAATTACAAGAACACCTGCAAAACAAGAGAAAAAAACAGAATATTAATATTTCTAAACTAAATCACTAAATACTTCAAATAAATTAAAAATAGGTCAATAATAATAAAGTAAATAATAAGTTGAAGTAATAATAAAGTAAATAATAAAGTGACACAAAATACTGTAAGCAACACTTAACAGTGAGATAAAATAATAATAGAAAAATGTTATTACATTCTTAAACATACCTGATCTACTGTAAAAAGTGCAGGCCAGCGTAGCAGGACCCACCTTATTGCAGGTTAAGACTCCTCCACTTTTTTGCAACGTAAGGTCCATCTTTAAACGGCAAATAAGAAATTTTAGGGAAAAAGTTTAGAAAAAGCTGCAACTATAACTGTAACTGTACTGTGAAAGTAAATCAATTTTGCTAGTGACCTCAACTTCTATACAGTTTAAGCAGTGCTTAATTTGTGATTTGAGAGGTCTCAGAACAGATAGGGGTAACTGATCCGGCATGTTACCCGAGGATGGAGAGGTGTCGCGCATGAAATTGGGGAGCGAGGGGTAATGGTGCAGTGGATGGCGGAGGGGTGTCGCGGACGGCAGTGAAGAGGGTTGGGGAGTCACGGAAGAAAACGAAAGTGAACAGCGGACGGGGGAGAAGGGCGGTTGAGGAGGGGGATCGGTAAAATGACGTGCCGGACCAATGTAAACTCGCCCTTCACAAAAAAAAAATCTGTTTCATGTGAAACTTTTAGCGTTATTAAAGATTTATAATATTTAGCGTTAGCTGCTAGCGTGTGCTCATGCATGGACTCGTGCTACTATTACGAACCAACACGACGTGTAATAATTATCACGTTTTACAGGGAACATGTTTTAAACAGTGAACATACAGAGAAACAGTAGATAACGTTAACGTTATAAACGGTGGCTAGACAGAAAAGGCAAATGTATATAATATTATAACCTAACTGTGAACTGACAGGGAAAATAGCGCTAACTGACATATTCATAGCAGAGACAATATTTTGAGTTCAGCATCAGTGTGGATTTTCAGTTCTCAGTTTTGTCAGAAAAACATATAAACTGATAAAAGCTTCTTTGCACACTTACCGTGTCATGTTGATTTTCAAAAATCCGCGGTAACCCAGCATCCTAAAAGCTCCAGGCACTCACTGAGCGTTTTGCTCACGTCACCTCAGCCAATCAAGGCCCCACCCCTCTCTAACAAACACATAAGGAAGGGAGTTGTCCCTGCTTAACATGATAAGTAAACTAATTTTTTCTTCTGATTAGTGCAAATAGCTAATTTGATTTAGTAATGACACAATTTCTTAAAGAACAATAAATAATTAGTAATGATTGCTTAAAATGTTTTATAAGCACAAAATCCGGGTTTACAGTGTGTTGAGTGTTTCACTCGGTTGTGTTGTCTGTTAAGATTTTTTCCACTTGAGTTCAATGGCTGCCATGTTATTCATGTCCAAGCAGAACCTGCTAATATTGTCGCCACACAAATTAATCATGGATGTTACCACGTAATGAAATAGTGGAATAGTACTTTAGATATGCTAAAGTCATAACCATCGTCAACAGAAATCAAATTAAAGCATATGGAGTATGCCTATTTTAGTTAAAGGACCAGACATGAAGTACACATATCTAAGCGCTTACACACAGTGAACTCCTGGAGACTTGTCAAACACACTGTCACCCTCACCGAAAATCTTTGGTGCATATGCTGTGAAATGTTCGTTTCTTTTTTCGCCATTTGGTATCAAAGTCTAGTGAAACAACTCTCTCCTATCAGTCCTTACTTTATACCCGCATGCAGTAGCTCAGAGGTTGCCTCATGAATGAAATCTTGCTAAATGAAAGTGAAACTTCTGAACCGCAGTTGAAGTAAAAAAACCAAAAAAAAACCCCAACAGTTTCAATTTGTGGAAAGGATTTTGATTCCTCGTGAGAAATTGTACAGGGAAGAAAGCCAGTCAGTAGAGTTTATAGCTACATGTTCAGCAGAGTTTGCACAACCTTTTGTACATAGAATTCCTTAAAATAAAAGTGAAATGACATTTATTACATGTTGATTTCAAAAAGCACCTAAATAATTCATAGTAATAGTAAATAGTTAACCTAAATAGTGCTCAAGCTCCTGGCCTTTTTGTCTATAGTGCTACCCACCCCCACACACGCATCTAACCACCCCACTTCAACTTGATAAATGAAGTCATCACCCTCCCAAACTTAAGGTTGTGCTTAGGCTGTACCAAACTCGTCTTTATTGAATATCAGGCTCTTAAATTAAAATAAACATTTAAAATGATAGTTTACATTCATCAATTTAGAGTGTTGCATGGGCATGTCATTCTTCATTGTATGAAATGCATCTCAATAATACAATTTCTCCATTTTCTTATTTCTGACTAGATTTAATCTTACAGGATGGTGCACAGAGGTTCAGCAGGCTTTAATACTCTCAAAGCCTTTCACTGTTCCTATATTTACATATTTTGTTCAGTTTGTTTCACAGTTTGTCAAAAACATGATCTCAGACAGCTTTGCGGACCACATCAGGAGTCTGATTAAAGATGACCACAAACAAATCAGCTACAGTGTAGAGAAGGACAATGGCACATCTCACCTGTCTGTCCTCGCTGAAGACGGCAGTGCAGTGGCGGTGACCAGCAGCATTAATAACTAGTACGTTATATAAAACTTTTAAAATATTTACACCCAAAACCTTAAAACAGGCTTCAATGTTGATTCTATGATTTTAAGCTATCCGTTTAGTTGTAAGGGTAACACTTTACAATAACAGTACTTAAATATTAATGTACTAATATGCAAATTAGACTCTACTTCATTGTGAACTTTGATGAGTTGAATCATGTGCTAATCAAGAACTTACAGCAGAGTCACGAGTGAATAATGCCTTGCTTAATTACTTCTTACTACATTTTTGTTAATGTTTGTTAATTAATGTAATAGTTAACACTAGTTTAAACCGAATGCAACTAACAAAGACTCATGACGTGTTAACCTATGTTTATGTCATGACTTTACTTGGAGGGGCACATTATCATTAATTTATTCATAACAACTCATAAACATAGAAACTATAGAAAAGTGTTCTGTCTGCATCAAAATGAACAGTTTAAACATAAGTTCATGAGTAGTTACATTTACATTTCTAGAGTTCACACTTAGCTAATGATTGATTATAAAGCGTGTTTGGCATGCTGTCCTGGGAGAGAGCACTGAGCTCATAAGATCCCCGAGACCGGGGCTCCCTCCCATTTGCAAGGCGAGAGGGGAGTTTGAGCTCAGGTAGATCTGGAGAACTCCCCTACTGTAGTAACTAATGAACAGCCAGTGATTGCTCTTAAGAGATAACTACTTACTAGGAGCACGACTATGGTGCTGATTTGGATTAGTCAATTAACTTAACTTGCATGTTTTTGGACGGTGGGAGGAAACCGGGGAACCCGGGGGAAACCCACGTGAGCACGGGGAGAACATGTAAACTCCGCACAGAAACGTCAGCTGGCTTAGTAAGGACTAGAACCAGTGATGTTCTTGCTGTGAGGCAACAGTGCTAACCACTTTGTAAAGCCCACTCACCTGTGTGAGGCACACTCAGTTTGGGCATGTTGTGTGGTGGGGGGAGAAAATAGGGGGTTCTGGTTTTGTTCACAGGGCTTCAGATGATCTCGGAAAGAGACGGGTTTTGAGTTGTGTTTTGAAAGATGCCAGTGGATCTATAGTCTGAGTGGGAACGGGATTGGAAAGATCATTCTACCAGCAAGAAACAGTTAATGTAAAGTATTTGGAAAGTGGCTTATAGCCTCAATGTGGTGGAACCACCATAACTCCTCACTCCTGGGGTGTGTAGACCTTCAGGAGCAGGTGCTGGTAAGAGAGTACAGTGCCAGTGGCTGTCCTGTAAGCAAGCATCAATGATCTGAACTTGATCCGAGCATCGACCGATAACCAAATCAGAGAGATGAAGAGAGGAGTTACATGGGCTCTCATTGAAGACCAGATGAGCTGCAGCATTCTGGAACGTCTGTAGAGGCTTGAGGGTACAGGTAGAAGCAACCCAGGCTCATTCTGAAAACGTACCTCCACGGACGTTTCTGGAGACTGCGAAATACGTCCCGACGGCACGTTTTTCTGCAGTTTTTGTTTTCGCGAATCCGCCAGAGGTCGCTGTGTACGCTTTTTGAGATCTCAAATTTCCCCCGCGAGTGCCATTCGCGCCTGCTGTTCTCACGTAAACCCACCAGAGGTCGCTGTCGACTCACTTTTGGAGAGACTTTCTGACTGACTGAGTGAACGATCGGCTGACCCACCCTCCCCCTTCCCTAAACCCAACCAATTTTATCGATTGACCCGCCCACCCGCTTCCCTAAACCCAACCAACACGTTTCAAAAGCAATCCAAAAAAATAAAAGCCCTCGTCTCAAATCCGCCGACGGACGTGGCGCGCTAACGGGACAAACTGGTTGCAGCCGGAATGCCGTCCATACGCAGGTAAGCGGTCAGCTGGTAAGCGCGAAAAGGAACGGCGTCACACCGCCCCCGTAGCGCTCATTTAAATAAATGAAATACAGCCATACGCATCTCCGCCTACGTAATTCGCTGTCTCCAGAAACATCCGCAGGGCTACGTTTTCACAATGAGCCTGCGTTGGGTAGAAGAGCATTGCAGGAATCTAAAAGTGGTGCAGCATGGGTCAGATGTTTCTGATGTTAAAAAGCACAAACCTGCATGCTTGCGCTGTGAAGTTTAAAATGAGTTAAGGATTATTTTGTGTCTCTCCAAGAAACATGATGGCATACAAATGAACAGGTTATGAGTTCATGTTAGTTACATTTAACTAAAAAAAAAATAATTAATTAACAAGCATGAACAAACAAGTAATTAAGATGGCCATTATTCACACACAAACTCATGTGACTCATGTTGTATTTAAAGTTAATTTTTGATTAGTACCTACTTTAACTCATCATTAGTTCACAATGAGTAATGCTTAATGTACATATTAGTACATCAGTATTATTTATGTGCTGTTATAAAGTGTTTATTCTAAGACATATCTACATAATTGTTGGATAGCCAGAACAGAAGGCTATTCAGTGGGGGAACTTGCCATCTGACACTAATAATGCAAAACGAGTTTAAACTTGTTATGCAGAATCATTTATTGTTGGGTAACTATGTTAACACAGTGTTCCTCTTCTGATTTTCAACAAGCTAAAGTCAGCAGCAGTTTGATTTCAGAATCAAAAACATCTCAGCAAGAACTGTCAGTATGTTTGACATCTGCTACCAAACTCAAATGAAGAGTTTAGATGCAAAAACCTCTTAATGCCATTTAGAATTTTGCATTTTTATCAAGATCCTGTGTATATGTTTAGTAACATCACTTGTATGGCAAAGATTGAGTCATATTTTGGTCTTTAAAGTGAAATATCTCAACATAAATAAAGGAGGCTGAGAAAAAATGTCATTTTTTATGGAAATTTCAGAAGGCACTTAGAGGCTTTTGCATCTGAACTCTTCAAATGGTTTCAGGTCTGCTTTAGAAAATGGAGCATTTCCATTAGAGATTATAGATAATATTTTGAAGTAGAGTTGATGTTAGAACTATGGTAATGTACTTTTTGTTTTTGTTTTATGAAGCATTATTCCTTTGCCATATTTTTCATTGTGTGTGTGTGCGTGCGTGCGTGCGTGCGTGTGTGTGTGTGTGTTTCCACAGTTTTGGCTCTTGTGTGATGTCAGACTCAGGCATTATATTTAATGACCAGATGGCAGATTTTATTGACTCTGACATGAAAAGTGAAGCTAACAAAATTGAACCAGGTGAAGAAAGAACTGCATTTGAGTAGTTTGAGTTACAGTATTACAAGATGGGGCGTGAGTTACTTGATGTTGTTGTTGTTTTCTTGACCAGGTAAAAGGCCACTGTCATCAATGTGTCCAACAATAATATTTGACAAAGACGACAGCAAAAAAAAAGTCAGAATGGTGGTTGGAGGTTCAGGAGGGACGACTATCACCACATCTGTTGCTCAGGTGATACAAATATATCAACAGATGACAACATGCCTATCACCACATTATGAAAAGCAATAACAATGTTGTAATATTTGATTCGTAATTCTAAACATTTTAATAATTTGTGTGTGTGTGTGTGTGTGTGTGTGTGTGTGTGTGTGTGTGTGTGTGTGTGTGTGTGCGTGTAATGTGAAATGTATTAAATGCATTTGTCTTTTATCTGTTTCTTTCATCCCAGGTGATCCTAAACTACCTGATCTTTGGCTATGACCTGCAGAAGGCTGTTGCAGAACCCAGAGTTCAGATTGCAGAAAAGTGGACACATGTGGAGGAGGGATTTGATGAGGTAAACGTTTGTAATGCGAATTAGTTTCACAGTTATGTCAAAAAAATATGATTATACTAATTTTCTTTATGTTGTATTTATGAATGCAGTGTGTGATTGCTGGCTTGGAGAAGAGGAAGCATTGTATTGATTTTGATGCTGCATTATCAAAGGTCCAGGTGGTTGCACGACAAGGAGACAAGATCTGTGCTGTTTCTGACCAGAAGAATGGTGGATTTCAGATGCTGAGCACAGCTTTTGTGTTTCTGCTGTTGTCAACCATATTTTCTCATGAAATAGCAGTCCAATAGCAGCTCCAGAACTGTTTGTTTGGGTGTAGTATAGAGGCTAATAAACAGAGCCTAAAATTAACACTTGCTCAGCACTAAATTACCGGTTGGTTAGTTACACATACACATGATTTATTCTGAGTGTAATAGTCAAATGGCAGAGATTTGTCTGTAATTACAAATATATGTAAAGTGAAGCAAAACATTGTCATATTTTGATGAGTGCAGCTCTTAATAACAGAGTTAATAATTCTTAAAAAATAAAGACAATTAGACGCTTATTTTTATTATTATTAGTAGTAGTAATAGCAATAGTAATAGCAATAGTAATAGCAATAGTAATAGTAGTATTTACTCTCTTTACCCAAATAATCTGCCTCAACTCCAAATCTGTAATGTTTTTTAATGACATATACTTTTGACAATTGAACATGAACCAAAATGCACCAAGCATATCAGAATAGAAGTGAGATAATGCACATAGTGTAATGGCATGTAAAAATATCCACATGGTTCATTTTTACAGATCAAGTCATTGGCAATTGGCAGGTGCGGCAAAATGTTAGTTTTAGGCCCAGCTAAAAAAAGTATGTAGGTAAAACACCATGTATTATATCACAAGTTTTCTATAAAGGTTTCTGCAGTAGTGTTCCAACTGTTTTATTATTATTTAGCTTTTCTATTACTTTCACTTTAAATTTGCTTAAAATTTACAGACCAATAAATATATCCTCAAGGCAAAGTTCATATTTGCGATGCAAAATATATACAGTATATTGCATAACGTTTTCTATAAGCCTTATTGTTGTGTTATTTTGTCAATTTACCATTGGTAAATAAATCCTGAAATGAGTAAATACACTGTTCTTTACTGCAGATTTGAGCAACTAATAACTAAGAAAAAATATAGCAATTTCAGTGATTAAGAGTCTGTGTGGAAGGGGAAACTCTATTTTCATTGGTTTTAACTGTAAATGGTTCATGTGTGTTTAAAAAATTAAATGGTTAATAAAGGATATCATATAAACCCTGACAGTGCTCAAAAATATCTGGCAACAATCATGCTCAGACATTTACTGTATGGTTTATGCTGATTCATTCACTTTACAACTACACGTTAAGACCAAAGTGCTGTAAAAAATAAGAACAAAATAAGCAGAATAACATATAAAGTGCATAAGAGCAAAGCACAATATGATAATAAGTCAGATAATAGCAACCTCTCAAAGGCTAATGAGTAATTAATGGAGAGATTTTTCCAACACATTTCATAGTTCATGATAATAGTTTTAATAACTCATCTCTAATAACTGATTAATTTTCTCTTTGCCATGATGACAGTAAATAATATTAGACTAGATATTCTTCAAGACACTAGTATTCAGCTTAAAGTGACATTTAAAGGCTTAACTAGGGTAATTAGGGTAAAGTTAGGGTAATTAGGCAAGTCATTGTATAACAGTGGTTTGTTCTGGAGACAATCTAAAACTAATATTGTTTAATAATAATATTGACCCAAAAAATGCTTTTTAAAAACAAATAAAACAAATAAGACTTTCCCAAAAGAAAATATATTATTAACAGAAGTACTGCAAATATTCCCTTGCTCCATTAAATATGACGTGGGAAATATTTTAAAAGAATAAATATTGCGCAGGAGGGATAATAATTTTGCCCTCAATTGTATATGTATATATAGTGTTGGGGGGGGGGGGGGGAAGTAATATTAGAACCTTCACTTGTTTAGCGTTATGCATTGAATCCTCTTGGGCGCGAGCACGCGGCGCCTCTCTAACAGACATCTGTAGAGCTGTGGGCTGGGCGACACGTAATACATTTGCAAGGTTTTACAAATTGCGAGTGGAGCCGGTTTCCTCAAGGGCATTAGCTAACCCTTGGTGATTGAGGAAACAACTCGGTTAAGGTGTTGAAACACGCTTGCCGCGCCATTCTCCCGAACACGGAGATACGTGCGCTTATTCACTTTGTCAGTAAAGTTCCCCGCTTAGGTGAGCCCAGCAGAGATTCCTCCGAGGCCCCCAGCACTGACTCAGCGGAGGAGTCACTGGCCCGTTACGTTGTAGGTCTGCCCTCTGGTCAGCCTGCGTTTTGGGTATAGGTGCCTGCTATGGGCAATCCCCACTAGATGATCTCATATGCTTATTCAACCACGTTGCAGTCTTCCCTCTCCGTACATTTATAAGCGTACTCCCCCTTCCCAGGGCTAGTCCATATGCTCTCTTGCCACCATGTCTCCCCACTTGTGTAGCAGGTGGCCTCTGCAGCATCCTCCCTTTCGGGACTGCACGCTTTCGTATTTACATTCTTAGAAATTATCTAGACGCTTTGCGGCTCCCGAAAAATATATCTAAATTTACATTTAGTCATTTAGCAGACGCTTTTATCCAAAGCCACTTACAAATGAGGACAAGGAAGCAATTTATACATCTATAAGAGCAGCAGTGAACAAGTGCTATATACAAGTTTCAGGTGTGTAAAGTCTAAGAAGCAAAGCATTAGTAATGTGTTTTATTTATTTATTTTATTTTATTTTTTGATAGAGTACAGTTAGTGGTATAGCCAGAGAGGCAGTTTCTGATGTTATAGAGTGCGAATCTGCAAGATCGAGCAGTTCTAGAAATGTGCTCAGAGAAGTTTAGTTGGTCATCAATCATTAATCCAAGGCTTTTTACCATTTTGGATGCAGTGATGGTTGCTCCGTCCATCTGGATTGAAAAGTTATGGTGAAGAGTCGGGTTGGCAGAAACTTCAAGCATTTCCGTTTTCGCGAGGTTAAGCTGGAGATGATGATCTTTCATCCAGTGTGAAATGTCTGACAGGCAGGCTGAGATGCAAGCTGGAACCGAGGGATCATCAGGGTGAAAAGAGAGGTATAGCTGGGTGTCATCAGCATAGCAGTGGTAGGAAAATCCATGTTTCTGGATGACTGTTCCTAAAGATGCCGTGTAGATAGAGAAGAGAAGTGGCCCAAGAACAGAGCCCTGAGGTACCCCAGTGTTTAGATGCTGTAGGTTGGACACCTCTCCCCTCCACGACACCCTGAATGACCTGTCAGAGAGGTAAGATCTGAACCATTGAATAACAGTGCCTGCAACGCCCAGTGACTCAAGCGTAGATAGCAGGATCTGGTGGTTTAGAGTGTCAAAAGCAGCTGATAAATCCAGCAAGATCTAAATATCTAAATCTGTAAATCTTCTGTTGACGTGGGAAAAGTAAGTGCCAGGGAATACGTTGGAAGACTGCGCCTCTGGTGATGCAGGTGCGTTCAAGCTTGCCTGGCTAACCTCTCATCAGGGGTGAAGGTAAGGTGCAGTCATTATGGCGTTTTCCAGACATTTCCCCATAGTGGATTCTCCACAACAGCATTGAAGTTCCCCATTCGAAGGGGAATACTCCAGTTACTAAAGTAACCCTCATTCCCTGAGGGGGGGAACGGATATGCTATGTTCCATCGCCATAATGATTACCCCTTAGCTGTGAGTTTAAGTCTCATTAGCTAAAAAAGGATGCTTCAGCTTTGCTCTCACTGTGCTTTTATTGCCAAATTGATTGCAACGAGCATCAGCTGTGCAAGCTGACGCTGCCAACTCATTGGTATTTATTGGCCCGTTTACATACTCTTTCAGATGATTGGCTTTCTGAACGAAATGCCTATAGTGGATCCTCCACAATAGCATTTCCCTTCCCCCTTCAGGGAACGAGGGTTACTTTAGTAACTGGAGTGTTACATGAAGTGAAAAAAAAATCTTCCGCATTTCGTGATGTGTGTGAATGTGTGTTTGCGGTCATTTACTGACAGCCGTGCGTATGGATCTTGTCACAAAATGCGGTGAAAAGTCCTACATGACGGTAATAGTTTGATTGCGGACTTCAATAATGTCACTAATATCTGCATACTCAACATGACTTAATTCCATTTCTGTTTAGTTCAGTTATGACTCGGATTAAGGTGATCAAAAATCACTGTTTACATGGTAGACTCTTAATCAGAGTATTGTTTTAATCATATTAAAATCGTATTAAAGTATTGTTGCCCATGTAAACATGCTCAATGTTCAACTCAACCACACCGTCAGGGCTTGCGAAGCAGCATTTTCTGTATGTTTGTACAACAACAAGTATGCTGTGGCTCACACTTATTGACAGTGGAAGATGATTTATAGTTAGTCGTGTCAGGAATCCGACCACAGATTAGCATGTTGTCCTCACAGAAACAGGCTCTGCCATCACACTGAATCATGTAAGCTGTATATTTAAGTTTCAATGTAATTAATCCTACGCACTTTTGAAAACCCCTGGTTTAGAGGACGTGAGGACACCCTTTACTTTTTACACAGGCCAAAAAAAAAACAACAATATGACAGCTGTCATGTAAACCCAAGACTACATGAAGAAGGTGGTCTAATAGCAGACCACAGAAAACATGTCCAATGTAAAAACCCCTGCTGGATCTTTTATAAACAATGAGTAGATTTAGTTTTATTTAATTTAAAGGATTTTCCTTACTTTGATTCCTGGGTGTTTTCTTGTAAAAACTAAACATGAAACTATTTGTAAAATTGTATGACCTTATAAATAGTTTTAGCAGATCAGACAGTACTAACAGGCTTGGGCAGTTCCTTACAAAAACAGATTCGCCTCTGGAGAATCACAGACGTCTAAAATCCTATTGATTTCAGCTTTGGCTGCAAGATCTCGTGGATTATAAAAACACTGGTAAGTTTGAAGCAATCATTTGTCACTTGCTTATTAACAGGTGCACCTTTAAAATATAATGCAACCTTTAAATGTTAATTACACAGTTACTATTTAGCACAATAAGAGTCAGCAGGGTCAGTTCAGGACAGAGATTAATGTTTCAAAGACACAATGCAGTATCTAATCAAAACAAACAAACAAATCCCAATTTTCAGTTACTCTTAATGTCTTGTTTTTGTAGCCATTTGCATTTTCACATTAATATGACATGTTTTCTTTTTTGTTAGTAGAGTGCTGCATTCTTTTATTTATGAATGGTTCTCCTTTACAATCACAAATAGAGCAGTGAGTAAAATATTATGAGTTTAAAATAGGATGTTTTGTTTTGTGTGTAAGAAATGACAGCCAATATGTTGTTGGTTTAAACATTTACCATTACGTTTTTGTTTCTGACAGATTCTATAAGCCCAGTCCAGTCTTGTCTGTAAACATGAGTAGCAGATTTGGATATCAGGAAATTAAGCCTTATGGGATTTTACCTGGTCTCTTGGATGGTTTTCGAAGGTAAGTCTCTGTCTGTCTGTCTGTCTGTCTGTCTTTCTGTCTGTCTGTCTGTCTGTCTGTCTGTCTTTGTCTCTCTGTCTGTCTGTCTGTCTTTCTGTTTGTCTGTCTGTCTGTCTGTCTGTCTGTCTGTCTGTCTGTCTGTCTGTCTGTCTGTCTGTCTGTGTCTGTCTGTCTGTCTGTCTGTCTGTCTGTCTGTCTTTCTGTCTGTCTGTCTGTCTGTCTGTCTGTCTGTCTTTCTGTCTGTCTGTCTTTCTGTCTGCCTGTCTGTCTGTCTATTTGTTTTTCTGTCTGTCTGTCTGTCTGTCTGTCTGTCTGTCTGTCTGTCTGTCTGTCTCTCTGTCTGTCTGTCTGTCTGTCTGTCTGTCTGTCTGTCTGTCTTTCTGTCTGCCTGTCTATCTGTCTGTCTATTTGTTTTTCTGTCTGTCTGTCTGTCTGTCTGTCTGTCTGTCTGTCTGTCTTTCTGTCTGTCTGTCTTTCTGTCTGCCTGTCTGTCTGTCTATTTGTTTTTTTGTCTGTCTGTCTGTCTGTCTGTCTGTCTGTCTGTCTGTCTTTCTGTCTGTCTGTCTGTCTGTCTGTCTTTGTCTCTCTGTCTGTCTGTCTGTCTGTCTTTCTGTTTGTCTGTCTGTCTGTCTGTCTGTCTGTCTGTCTGTCTGTCTGTCTGTCTTTCTGTCTGTCTGTCTTTCTGTCTGCCTGTCTGTCTGTCTATTTGTTTTTCTGTCTGTCTGTCTGTCTGTCTGTCTGTCTGTCTGTCTGTCTGTCTGTCTCTCTGTCTGTCTGTCTGTCTGTCTGTCTGTCTGTCTGTCTGTCTTTCTGTCTGCCTGTCTATCTGTCTGTCTATTTGTTTTTCTGTCTGTCTGTCTGTCTGTCTGTCTGTCTGTCTTTCTGTCTGTCTGTCTTTCTGTCTGCCGTCTGTCTGTCTATTTGTTTTTTTGTCTGTCTGTCTGTCTGTCTGTCTGTCTGTCTGTCTGTCTTTCTGTCTGTCTGTCTTTCTGTCTGCCTGTCTGTCTGTCTATTTGTTTTTCTGTCTGTCTGTCTGTCTGTCTGTCTGTCTGTCTGTCTGTCTGTCTCTCTGTCTGTCTGTCTTTCTGTCTGTCTTTCTGTCTGTCTGTCTGTCTGTCTCTCTGTCTGTCTTTCTGTCTGTCTGTCTGTCTGTCCGTCCGTCTGTCTGTCCGTCTGTCTGTCTGTTTTTCTGTTTCCACAACAGTTAATGCATTTCTCTCTCTAAACTCTTTTATAACATCATCATTTGCTTATATCATGTCAGTCAAACCTAACTAAACTTGTGAATGCTGAATACTCAGTCTATATAAAGCTAATAGTCCTCATTTCATTACTTGAGTCATTACATTTAAAATTGTTGAACTAGTTGTCAAAATCTGTCAAGAATATATTATTAAAAAAAATTAATCTTTTTTTTTCCTGAAAATGTTTTCTAAATTAAATTCAACAGTGAATCTGTTGAATTATTTACAGACCTGTTTATGTTGTAGGCTCAGTTCCAACATGTGCTGCAATATTGTCTACAGTTGTGCACAGCTCTACACAAAGGAAGTTTATGTTTGTTGTAAATAAGGGTGTGTTTATTCTTTTGCACAATGCTGTGGATACATTAGAATTGCAAAGGGCAAATGCAGTGATGTCTAACTTCACTGTAGTTTTCACATGGTTGTGCTAATAGTATATAGTGCTGTGTTGAGCATTTTCAGGAAGTGTCACCTTTTTTGCATTTGAAAAAAATGTAGAGAGTAAACTGTCATAATGAAAACATGACAAAGCCATTTTAACCATTTCATTGACATCAACACTTGCTTTTGAGGATTGAGCTCTCCATTTTGAGCAACTGATACGCTTTTGCATGTTACCAATCAGGTTTTGCAGTTTATACTAATTGTTTTGAGAAATGCATTACCTGTTGTGCAAATGTAAATAGTGTTGTGAGAAATGCACCAAAGCCACTGAGGAAAACTGTAAACAAATAAAGGTTGTGCTGGTCAACTATTTCTGACCTAAAACAAAAGTAGTTTGTTTTTGTTGTTCCGAAATAAATCATTTGTGAATTCATGTGATACTGCAGTCAACTCATGGATCTCTCTTTTTTTTTATCTTCATCTAGCTGTGTGTCTTTCAGATAGAAATGATAGAAGATAGAATCCAGCTGTCACTGGAGAGGCAGCCTTTTATAAGACACTGTACAGTTTTTAACAAAGGACAGTTCACCCAAAAATTAAAATTAAAATTAATTAAAATCTCCCTCAAGAGGTTATGAACCTATGTGGGTGAAAGCTTTCTTTAGCAGTATCTTCTTTATTGTTTGGCAGAAGGAAGAAACCCACATAGGTTCACAACCACTTGAAGGAGAGTAAATAGTGAGTAAATTTGTATTTTCTGGGTAAACTGTCTCTTTAAGGGTACATACAATATTAGAAAAGTGTACATTTAAGTGAAGTTTCACAAACTAATTTCGAGAGGAGCACGTGATATGATTGAGCACGAGTGGCTTCTCATCTGTATTCAGTAATGATCCAATTAGAGAGATCCTAGTTTACTATAAATGGATCGTTTTCTCCCTACTGCTTTATCTTCGTTTTGGAAGAATCCCACCTTCCACCCCATCTCCTCCTTTTCCAAGGGGGGAGCTCTCGAGACCTACCTGATCTCGGATCTCCTGATATGCTTATTGACCGGGCGGGAGCCCTGGACTCAATTATCTCTGAGCTCGGGGTTCTCTCCTGGGACAGCATGCCAAACCTGCTATAAACGTCAAGCATATCTAAGTGGGAACTCTTGAAACTGTATTTGTTACCTAAAACTTACAGCTATATCTTTTGTGAAGACATGGCCCCCGTAACAGTTTTTGTACCTTAATTTTATTTTTTACTAAGAGTGTATAACTTCAGATGATTAAGATCAAAGAAAAAAAGTTTTAACTAATAATAATAAGAAGAATAACAACATGTGGCATGGTGGCTTAAAGGTTAGCACTCACAGTGGTCACCTCACAGCAGGAAGGTCGCTGGTTCGAGTCCTGGCTGGTTCAGTTGGCATTTCTATGTGGAGTTTGCATGTTCTCCCCGTGTTGGTGTGGGTTTCCTCCGGGTGCTCCGGTTTCCCCCACAGTCCAAACACATGCTCTATAGGGGAATTGATTAACTAAATTGGCTGTAGTGTATGAGTGTGTGTGTGAATGTGAGTGTATATGGGTATTTCCCACTACTGGGTTGCGGCTAGATGGGCAACCGCTGTGTAAAACATATTGGAATAGTTGACGGTTCATTCCGCTGTGGCGACCCCTGATAAATATAAAGACAAAGCTGAAGGAAAATGAATGATAACAACAACTGGTCATCAGAAATTGTAAAACAACAACAACAAAAATAATTTGAGAACAGTAAAGTGAATATCCTTAGTAAAGGACATATATCTGTACTAAATGCTTCACATATTTTGAACATTTTGAGATAATTTTGTCAGAACATTGGCACAAGTTCACATTCCAGTGTACAAGTGAAGTTTTGTCCAAGAACGTTCCTCATGGGATCTTTCATAATTATACAAAAACAAAAAAAAACTTTTACAAATAATGTATAACTTCTTTTTGCTAAAATTTTGAGAACATCATTAAATACCACATAACTTAATATATTAATTTAATAAAAATATTACATTAAAGTTAGCAGAAGAACATTGGTTTATAATCTCAAGTGGACATTATGTCAGTGATCTGAGAAATGTTTCGCTGCTAGTTGGAAACTACAGAACCATATTACAGAACCCTGGAGACAGTGTTGATGTTCTATGATTATAAATATTATTAATAAATTAAAGTGTTTTACAGGTTATTTGAACTGGTGGTCATTGGCTGTTCTTTCACCGGTAGTTTCATTTATGAGCTACTAGGAAGCAGACCACAGAGGTAATGAAGATTGTACACAAACACACATAGAGGATTTATTATCCTTCATAACATGATCATATGACATATTTACCAAAAACTTTTGTATTTTGTTTGTTTAATAAATCATTATCAAATGACATTACAGATAAAACATCTCAAACTCTGCTGTTCTTCTTTCAGGTATATATTCATCGCTTTCTTGGTTGCAATGGTTTTGTTTCTCACACCGACTCAAAGATCTGCTGTGATGCACACTCCACGCTCTATACCTGTTGCGACATCCACTACACGCACTGTGACACCCATTACACCCAATGTCACTGGAAAATGCTATGCTAAAGCAGCAGTGGCAGCAGATTCAGACACTTGCTCAGAGATTGGAAGGTAGGATTCTAGAGAGCCTCTGCAGTAATGTTTTCTAATGGGATTTATTATGTTAGTAGTCTGGGGGTCATCTTCGACAGCACCCTTTCATTCACTGCACATGTTAATAATGTCACCCGATCCGCTTATTTCCACCTTCGAAATATAAATCGTTTACGTCCTTCCCTCACACCTCATTCAGCTGCCATTCTTGTTCATAGTTTAGTCACATCCCTTTTAGATTACTGTAATTCCCTTCTGTTTGGCCTCCCTAAAAAAACTCTTCATAAATTACAGCTGGTACAAAACGCTGCAGCCCGTATTATCACAAAAACCCCCTCTATCTGCCACATCACACCCATTCTACAGCAGCTTCACTGGCTTCCCATATCTTTCAGAATTAATTATAAAATACTTCTTCTCACTTTTAAAGCCATCCACAATCTCGCTCCTCCACACCTTGCTGATCTTGTTCATATCGCCACACCTTCTCGAACACTCAGGTCTTCTTCTTCCATTCACCTCACTGTTCCCTCTGTCCGCCTTTTCACCATGGGAAAGCCTTCAGCCACTCTGCTCCTCAGCTTTGGAATTCACTTCCTCCTGATCTCCGTAATTTAGACTCTCTTTCACAATTTAAATCCAAACTCAAAACACATCTGTTTAGAACGGGTTATTCACTTTAACCCGACAGCATTTAAAAAAAAAAGTTTGTATTGTATTTTATTGATTTTATTGTGTTTTTATTTGAGCTGATTGTTCTAGCTGTTCTGTACGGTGACCTCGAGTGTCATGAAAGGCGCCTTAAATAAAATGCATTATTATTATTATTAATAATAAAGGGACTAAACCGAAAATAAAATAAACGAATGTCCTCATAATCTGGCTCAGCTGTAGATGAAACATTATGATTTCCACCAAAGTCAAGCATAACATTATGAAATAAGGACAATGACCAAACAAATGGATTTAAAAGCTCTTTATTGATCACTATTTTAGGGTATAACCAACACCATCTCACGGCAACTTTTTGATTTGGTAGCTGATTCATACGAATTCGTACGATCTAATTTGTACAATTTAGTATGATTTGCTCATCACCCAATGATGTTTGGGTTTAGGGGTGGGGTTAGGTGCCACGCCTCCTTTTTCAAATCGTACATTTTGTACGACTGAACTCGAATTAGCCACTAAACTGACAATTGTAAAATACTTACGTTTCCTCGTGAGATCAGGCTGGTATACCTGCTGTTTGTTTGTTATAAGGCTGAAAAAATGTAAACGCAAATGTGGATCAGTTTTATTTTGGCTATAAACATTTTTTTGGACAGCCTACTTTTCCAACCCTCTGTTTGTAACTGACCTGTGCAAAAGCCACAGTTGTTTCCAATCACTCTCTGTCTTCACAGGGATATCCTGCAGCGTGGGGGTTCAGCAGTGGATGCTGCTATCGCTGCTCTGCTGTGTGTGAGTGTGGTTAACCCACAGAGTATGGGCATCGGAGGAGGAGTGGTGTTCACCATATACAATGCATCAAACAGTATGAAGACTTTGAGAAACATAATCACTAAACTGGCATCAATTCTTGTTTTAGCTTGAAGAAACAAACACCTAAACACCCTATCAATGCACATGTTTATGGAGCACATTTCACATTGAAAAAATATTATCGTGTAACATATGATAATAGTCTGGGGTTGAAAAAAGTGAGAGAGCTTTAAGGATAAAAAGTTTGTTTCCAGATTATACCTTTGAAGAAAAAGCTATTATTAGTGCACAAAACAGAGAAATCGTTTTTGAATTGCTTTATGGGATGTTGATCTCTGCTCTCTCCAATATTGATGTTGATAATTCAACTCTACTGTTTAACAAAGTGACTTTTATTGACATTTTAGCTGAAATAATAATATTATGTGTAATAAATAATATCTAGAGAAATAAGTCTGTAAAATAACAGCTTACTGTGCTGCAGTTTACTACAAGGTTTCTGTAGTGTAAAATACAACACCAACACACACAATATAGCACTGCAGACTATTACACATGTGCAGAAAATAAATGGGGGGAAATATAAAAATAAAAACATCAATAACAAAATACAGAAAATACCGCTAATTTACCACTATTTTATAAAGTGTGGTCTTGAACAAAGATGATCTCAGTTCAGGTGTTACTAAGTGAGCAACTTGTTCAGAAGCAGCAACATGTTTGATTAAAAGTGAATGTGAATATCTCCTCTGTTTCTCTGGATAATTTGTAATCATAAATCACATTTGAGTGTTAATATAGTGTGAATTAGGACTCTGTATATCATTGTCACCAATAGTAATGGCCTAGTTAACAGATGTCTTAACAACATGGGAGAGATGAGAGATGAACAACATGATGAGAGCTACATGCAGTTACATGCAGATGGACTGTATTTAATGAAATATAATTTAAATTTGTGAAACACAATACGTTTATTGATAAAAGCACTGGGATTTTTTCAAACTGAAATTAGTTTTTTGCTAAGTGGTTTCTGTTTGTTTCCGAGTCAAGTGATAATTTGCAAAGTAGATGTGTTTATGTGCAAAATGCTGGATTTGTTTGTAAAATACTGGCACATTTGTTGTTGTCCTAATCTCTTTACCAAAACATTACAGAGACGGTACCCCCGCTCTCTGAATCTCTGGGCATCATAGTAGGACGTCTACTCTTTCACTATTCTCTTACTCCCATTCCTTTTCATCACACTGTTACTCTTACTATCCATCTACTGTATCTCCATCCCTACAATAGAGACTGCCTCAGAGTGTTGTTTGGTCCATGCTGGTGAACAGCCAGTAGATTTTATACCCTATACAATGCACATTGTATATTACCAATCTTTCATTTTATTGATGTTACGGGTAGGTTATGGATACCCTGGGATAAAATAATACTAAGCTGCTTGGACAGAAATTATCATAGTCTTAGAAAAGATGCTGATCCAGTAAAAGGACCTAAATGACCTCTGTGTGTTAAATGAAAATGAAAAAGTTTAATGTCTTTATCCACAGGAACGGTGGAGACAATTAATGCTCGAGAGACTGCCCCAATGAATGCTTCAGAGAACATGCTTGTCAATAAATACTGTAAGAAATATGCAGGTATAAACCACCATAAATGATTACAGCTTTACAACATTTATTAAGCACATTAGTCCACACAGAAGCTGTTGATGAATCCATGTAAACTGCAAACTGAATATTTCTTGTTTTTGTCCTGATCGGCAGGATTGTTCATAGCTGTGCCAGGAGAACTGCGTGGTTATGAAATGGCACACGAAAGGCACGGGAAACTGCCATGGAAAGAGCTATTTCAGCCTAGTATAAAGCTGGCATCAGAGGGGTTTAAGATTGGCAAAGCCCTGGCCAGAGCCATCAAGGAGAAAAAAGAAGACTACTGTGACTTTACAGCATTGCGGTGAGAATATTGATGTACCACGCAAACATAGAGAAAATGGCAGATAGAAATGGAAAATACTTTAGGCACAGAAAAACATAACAAATGGCCAAAAGTCTTTGGCTCTGATATAACACTACGTGCATATCATGTCTGCTTTATAACATCATCTTGCTTCTGCTCTTTCTCATTTTTTCAGTGAAATGTTTTGCAACTCAAACAATATCTTCTTCAAGAAAAACTATACTATAAGATTTCCTAAACTGGCTGAAACCTACAGGACAATAGCAGAAGATGGAGCAAAAGCTTTTTACAATGGGTCCCTGACTGAGGACATAGTGAATACCATCAGAAATAAAGGTTATTTCATGCTTAAATCTTATAACATATTTGAGATTTTGCTGATTTTGCAAACATTTCTGACAGTTTGTTTCTGAAAACAGGAGGAAATATCACACGTGAAGACCTAAAGAATTATACAGCAGTGTTGACAGAGGATGTATCGAACTTTACAGTGGGGAATTACACATTTTATGCTCCAACTGCTCCATTCGGTGGACCTGTGCTCACTCTGATAATGAAAATACTCCTGGGCAACGGTACAAAAGGTAGTTAGCAAATTTACTTCATTACATTCTCTTGAGTATTGAAAAGAATATGAAAAAAAGTGAAGTTTCATAAACCAAATTTCGAGAGGAGCACGTGATATGATTGAGCACGTCTGGCCACTCATCTGTAATCAGTAACAATCCAATCAGAGCGATCCTAGTTTACTATAAATGGATCATTTTCTCCCTAATGTTTTATCTTCGTTTGGAAGAATCCCCCCTTCCACCCCTTCTCTCCTCCTTTCCTCCCTTTTCAAAAAGGGGGAGCTCTCGAGACCTACCTGATCTCGGATCCCCTGATATGCTTATCGACCGGGCGGGAGCCCTGGGCTCAAAGATCTCCGAGCTCAGGGTTCTCTCCCGGGACAGCATGCCAAACCTGCTTTATACGCCAAGCATATCTAAGTGGGAACTCTTGAAATGTAATTTAAATGTTCTTTTACAGTATTTTAAACTGCCCTTACTTTACTCAGTTTTATATATATTTAACTGTACTTTTAATACATTCAGCTGCATTCAACATTCTTCTCTTCCTGTGAAAAGTGACTGAAAACAGAAACAGGACAGGCTGTGTTTTTATTGATAGCTTGTTGCAATATGTGCAGTTCTTTACATAAATACGGTTACATTAAAAATGTCACAAGGGTTCAATTGGTTTGGAAGGTTTTCCTTGCGTTTACAGCATCACACACACCTGTTGAAATCCTCCAGCAAATCCAAAACAAATTCATTATAAACCATTGTTTCAGAAAATGTTTGATCCTACCAGTCATGTTTTTTTCACTTAAATTGTTACTAAAAATAAATGAAAAATGCAAAATGAAAATTCCTCTGATTTTTCCCCAGCACCTCTTTTTTTAATTATATTTTAACTTTGCCAGCTTTATCTTTAATCTGAGTTCTACATCCTATAAACAAGAGCATACAGACTATCAAGGAGGAGTGAGACTTTATGGAATTTTCATGTAAAATCAATTAGATCAGATGTAAGATGTACTTGAGCAGTCTTCTGTCCAGCAGTGAATAATGTTATTATTTTACTGTTACTTGATCTTTTTTAAGTAGTTTTATTGGGTACATTTTTGGCTTCTCTACCCTTCAACTAGATGTGTTTGTGTGTTTGAACGTGTGTTTGTGCTGCTCATACAGCAACTGAACTCGGTTGTCATCAAGTATTTGAGTTCTTCAAACACATTTTTCAGGGATTTACAGAAGTGACAACCTCATTCATTCATTTATTCATTTTCCTTTAGCTAAGTCTATTATTAATCAGGGGTGGCCACAGCGGAATGACTCGCCAACTTTTCCAGCATATGTTTTACACATCGGATGCCCAGCCAGCTGCAACCCAGTACTGGGAAACACCCATACAGACTCATTCACACACACACACACACACTCATACACTACAGCCAATTTAGTTAATCCAATTCACCTATACTGCACGTGTTTGGACTGTTGGGGAAACAGGAGCACCCGGAGGAAACCCACGCCAACACAGGGAGAATACGCAAACTCCACACAGAAACACCAACTGACCTAGCCGGGACTCGAACCAGTGACCTTATTGCTGTGAGGCAACAGTGCTAACTACTAAGCCATGTGCCGCCCCAGTGACAACCTCATTTTAGCAAGAAAAAACTAAATTCAGATTAAATCTGAAGATTTTTTTTAATTACCAATGTGAAGACTTTTAAATATGACAGAATGCGCTGCAGTATGTTTTTAGTGCAGTATGGAATTTAGATTAAAGATTATTTGGCTTTGCTAAGTGCAATATATTAAAACAAACAAAATTAGACTAAAATATTGAATTTAATAACATATTTGATTTCAGAATCTCCAGGTTTCAATCTCACAAACAAAAGTATGTCCACCACAGAGAATAAGACTTTGACCTATCATCGCATCATAGAGGCTTTCCGATATGCTGATGCCCAGAAAAAAAGTCTGTCAGATCCACTTTATGTAGACATCGCTAAGGTGAGTTCAACTTTACTTATGGATCCTCGGACTGCTATATTAGCTACAGTACCAGGTCACTGTGAGATTAAAGGAGATAGTTTGATCCCTTTAATCACTTTTCCACCAGACTCTGATATTTCAATGCAACCTCACGGCAATTCGCAACTTTTCGACTTAGTGTAGCTAATTTGTATGAATTCATACAATTTAATTCGTGCAATTTAGTATGATTTGCTCATCCCCCAATGACGGTTGGGTTTAGGAGTGGGGTTGGGTGGCACACCTCCTTTTTAAAATCATACTGAACTCGTATGAATTCGTACGAATTAGCCACTAAACTGACAGAACGTAAAATACTTACGTTTCCTCTTGGATATTTACATAGAAATAGTGTTGTTACATACAGTGTATTACAGTTTGAGCCCTTGGCCAATCATGTTTCCTGTCTTTCTCTGATTGTTATTTATTAATAATGTTTACTTATAATGCTTCCTAACACATTTGAACAAAAGATGATACAAACAATGACACACAATATTGACACAATCTGTCAGAGACATCAAACTGACTGAGTCAAATCAGCTTATTGTTGTCACTGTTGGAAAAAATAAACGAATGAATAGAACCCAATCCAGGGACTCAAAACAAGTTTTCCTTTGCTGAGATGTGTTGTTTAATCTTGAGTTATATAGCGCCTTCAAGAAGTCCACGAGTCTGCAAGAGCCTACTGGAGTCTCTAACAGATCTGCAGTCTGCGAGTTTTATCACAAGTCTGAAAGCAAGTGTAAAATGAGTCTGTGATAAAGTGTTTTTAGGAGGAGGGGAGTGACTAGGTGGAGATGGCTAAACAAACCATGTAAATGCCTAGGCTGGTTGGCTGGTTTTAGCTGGTTGACCAGCCTGGTTTTAGGGGAGTTTTGGCCATTTCCAGGCTGGTTTCCAGCTATTTCCAGCCTGGTCTTAGCTGGTCAGGCTGGAAAATGACCAGCTAAATCCAGCTAAAACCAGCTTGACCAGCCTGGTTTAAGCTGGACATAGCTGGTCTAGGCGGGGCTCCCAGCTTGACTAGGCTGGTCAAGCTGGTTTTAGCTGGTCCTCTCCCAGCCTGACCAGCTAAGAACAGGCTGGAAATGGCTGGAAACCAGCCTGGAAGTGGCCAAAACCCCTCTAAAACCAGCCTGGTTGACCAGCTAAAACCAGCCAACCAGCCTAGGCTGGTTTAAGCTGGATTTTTCAGCACGGTAAATTGCCTTTCCCCAGCCCCGATCTCATCAGCATATTAGTAGCATGAAAATAAAGGGTGCAAATGAAGTACTGGAGTCAGAACCTGTCCTGCCACTTGACCAGCTTGGAAGTATCACCCGAAGACAAAGGAAGAGTCGTTAAGACTCTGCCCGTAGCATTTACATCACTTTGGCTCAGCCAGCAGTCAGGAAGACAAAGGTTACAGTTTCGAATGAAGTGATATAATTAAAAACCAACGAAGATAACTTTTCAGTTATATGTAGATTATTGTTCAATTGAAACTAGATTATATACATTTATATTTCCACAACTCAATACTCACATTCTGGGTCCATTGTTATACCAGACATAATATGTCTACATTGTTTTCTCTTGACCAGTTTTAGGCTTTTATATTAAAATAAACATTTAAAATGATAGTTTACATGTATACATTAAGAGTGTTAGGCATGTCATTCTTCATTGTATGAAATTCATCACAATTATACAATTTTTGCATTTTCTTATTTCTGGCTAGATTTGACCTTAGATTTGATCTTGATGCACAGAGGTCCAGCAGGCTTTAATATTCTCAAAGCCTTTCACTGTTCCTATATTTACATATTTTGCTCATTTTGTTTCACAGTTTGTCAAAAACATGATCTCAGACAGCTTTGCAGACCACATCAGGAAATTGATTAAAGATGACATCAAACAAACCAATTACAGTGTAGTGATGGACAAGGGCACATCTCACCTGTCTGTCCTCGCTGAAGACGGCAGTGCAGTGGCGGTGACCAGCAGCATTAACAACTAGTACGTTATATGAAACTCTGAGTTTAAAATATTTACACCCAAAAAAATAAGCTGTCCGCTTAGTTGTAAGGGTGACACTTTAAAATAACAGTACTTAAATATTGATGAACAAATATGTAAGTGAGACGCTACTTCATTGGTTTCAGATTATAGATAATATTTTGAAGTAGAGTTGACGTTAGAACAATGGTAATGTACTTTCTGTTTTTAAAGCATTGTTCCTTTGCAGTTTTTTCAGTGTGTGTGTGTGTGCGTGTGTGTGTGTGTGTGTTTCCACAGTTTTGGTTCTTGTGTGATGTCAGACTCAGGCATTATATTTAATGACCAGATGTCGGATTTCGGTGGCGCTGAGAAAAAAAATGAATCAAAAAACACTAATAACAAAATTGAACCAGGTGAAGAAAGAATTGCATTTTAGTTTCTTTGAGTAACACTATTACAGTATAAGTCACTTGTTTTTTTTGTTTGTTTTGTTTTTTTGACCAGGTAAAAGGCCACTGTCATCAATGTGTCCCACAATAATATTTGAAACAGGCAGCCAAAAGTTAAAATGGTGGTCGGAGGTGCAGGAGGGACCAATATCACCACATCTGTGGCTCAGGTGATACAGATATATCAGCAGATTACTACTATTTAAGCATTACTCAACTTTACACAGAAAGCTTATATCACTGCATAATGAAAAGCAAATCAATATAGTCATATTTGAATCGTTATTCTGAACATTTCAATTATTTCTATGTGTCTATTATCTATTTCTTTCCTCCCAGGTGATCCTAAACTACCTGATCTTTGGCTATGACCTGCTGAAGGCTGTTGCAGAACCCAGAGTTCAGATCCCAGAACATTGTACACAGGTGGAAAAGAGATTTGATAAGGTAAAAGTTTGTAATGCAAATTAGTTTCACAGTGTCAGAAAAGAGACGATTCGACTAATTTTCTTTATGTTGTATTTATGAATGCAGTGTGTGATTGCTGGCTTGAGGAACAAGAATCACTGTATTGATCACAATACTGAATTATCAATGGTCCAGGTGGTTGCACGACAAGGAGACAAGATCTGTGCTGTTTCTGACCCGAGGAATGGTGGATATCAGATGCTGAGCACAGCTTCTGTGTTTCTGCTGCTGTTGTCAACCATATTTTTTTTGTGAAATAGCAGTCCAATAGCAGCTCCAGATCTGTTTGTTTGGGTGTAGTATAGATGCTAATAAACAGGGCCTAAAATTAACACTTGCTAAGCACTAAATTACCGGTTGGTTAGTTACACATACACATGATTTATTCGGAGTGCAATGGTCAAATGGCAGAGATTTGTCTGTAATTACAAATATATGTAAAGCGAAGCAAAACATTGTTATATTTTGATGAGTGCAGCTCTTAATAACAGTTTTCACTAATAATAATACTTAAAAAATAAAGACAAACAATTATGTTTATTATTATTATTATTAGTAGTAGTAGTAGTAGCAGTAGTAGTATTGACTCCAAATCAGTAACGTTTTTCGATGACATATACTTTTGACAATTGAACATGAACCAAAATGCATCAGTCATTTCAAATTAGAAGAAGTGAGATATTGCACATACAGTTTAAAGGCATGTAAAAATATCCACATGGTACATTTTTACAGATCAAATCAGTAGCCATTGGCATGTGCGGCAAAATGTTAGTTTTAGACCCAGCTAATAAAACTGGAGCAGGTAAAACCTTGTGTTACATTGTAAAAAGGTTTTTGATTTTCACAGAAGAATTCCAGCTGTTTTTTCTTTATTATTATTAAGCTGTCTTAATGCTGTTGCTTTAAAATTTGCTTAAAATTTACATACCAATAAATATATACTCAAGGCAAAGTTGATAGGTGCATTGCAAAAAGATATACGGTTGAAGTCAGAGTTATTCGCCCCCTTTGAATTTCTTTTTCTTTTTGAAACTGTATTTCATTGGTTTTAACTGTAAATGGTTCATGTGTGTTAAAATTTAAAGGGTAAATAAAGGATTTCATATAAACCCTGACAGTGCACAAAAATATCTGGCAACAATCATGCTCAAATACAGGAAAACAATTCATTCTCAGACATTTACGTAAAATTTGTTTTTTTTTTATGCTGATTCATTCACTTTACAAATACACATTAAGACCAAAGTGCTGTAAAAAATAAAAACAAAATAAGCAGAATAACAAATAAAGAGCATAACACAAAGCACAATATGAAGAAATGTGTTGGAAAAAATTTATATATATATATATATATATATATATATAATGGAGGTTTAATGGAGAGATTTTTCCAACACATTTCTAATCATATATATGGAGAGGTAATGTCTTTTTCTACTTATTAACCTTTGAGAGGTGGCTATTATCTGACTCATAATAGTTGTATTAACTGATTTATTTTCTCTTTGTCATGATGACAGTAAATAATATTTGACTAGATACTCTTCAAGACACTTCTATACAGCTTAAAGTGACATTTAAAGGCTTAACTAGGTTAATTAGGGTAAAGTTAGGGTAATTAGGCACGTCATTGTATAACAGTGGTTTGTTCTGGAGACAATCCTAAACTAATATTGCAAAATAAACAAAATAAAACAAATAAGACTTTCCCAAAAGAAAATATATTATTAACAGAAAACTGTAAATATTTCATTGCTCCATTGACGTGGGAAATATTTTTAAAACAATAAATATTACGCAGGAGGGATAATAATTTTGCCCTCAATTGTATATGTATATATAGTGTTGGGCAAATAAAGTAATCTATTAGAACCTTCACTTTTTTATCTAAGTTGGTATTTATATGTGTGAGCACTGCAGTGCCGTTGAGCCTGTAATGACGCTCTGCGCCACTAGGGGGAGTTTCTGTTTGTGCTAGTGGAGGTAAAGAAAAGACGGAAAGACGCACCTTCAGCAGGTAGAACCGAAACTGAAAGAAGAAAATAAACAGACGCCATTTCGAGACTTTGGACCTTTCCACTCTGTTTAATCGGTTGTTCATTTTATGGTAAGTTGAAATATATCTGATATACTGTGTGATCATAATAAAGCGCCGTATTAAATATGCCTTTTCTCTTTTTACCCAAAATAATAGCCTGTTAGCCTATATTAGCATGTTTACAAAAAAGCCTCGTTGGCGTTAGCATGTTTAGCCTAACTTATTTTTATATTCAGCTATCTTTGTTGTCTTAATACTGAAAGCAGACCAAAAAGACGTGGTTGTACAAACTTAACAAAAAACTATTCCTTCAGTGTTCACGTCACAAATTTAGGCTTGTCAGACTTGTTTACTGCTTTAGTAAATCGAGTAAACAGAACTGTAGAACAGCAAGTTGAAATGAACTTCAGCTCTAATACCTTAAATAAAAGTAGAGTTTCTGTATAAAAGTTAAGTGTGTTCAATTTAGTTCATGCTATATAGTTTTTAACCCCTTTTTATTAAAAAATGTTTAATCCTTCACCACAGTAATGTGCAGCCTATGTTGACTGAGTGATAGTTTGATAAACCACATCACACTGTTTATCTGTTTGGATTGAGGTAAAACTACTGATAGTCGTTAAAGTAAATGAAGAGCAGAAACATGATGAATGACAGTCGGTGACTCACAATTGTATAAGGAAAGTTCCAATTCTAAACATATGGTTTAAAGATTTTGTGGCTGAACATGTTTATAGATAAATTCACTAATTAGCCAAACTAAGTAGGAAAAATTCAATATTCATGTTATTCACTTGAAGAAGAGGAGAATGTGTGTGTTCAATAAAAGATGTTATGTTAAATACATATATTCAAAGACAAAACAGCAGTATTACTAACATTGAACTGGTTATAAAATTAGTGTAAACTTGATATTTCGGTAGACATTTTCAATTCTAACAATTCTAGGATTTTAAATAAAATGTGTGATGCTTTATAAAACAGTCACTGTACATTATTATTTACACAGAGAAACATTTTTACTTTATTATTTTGGCACTTTGGTCAGTGACAAATGGAAGTTAATTGTGCTTTATACATAGCCTTTACTTACCATTATAATACATGAAAGGTTACTATTATAATGCAATTAAATCCAGATTAAATCTGTACATTGGCTTCATGTATATACTCCCAAACTTAATGTATACTTAATTATGCCTACTACATAATTTATTTGAGTGTTTCTGCTTGGATTGTCTAAAATCAGTGTACTCTTTTAGTAAATGAGAGCAGGTAAACACTAAAATGAGTCTTCAAAATGAGTCCGAAGATGAGGATTCTGCCTGTAAAATGAGTTCAGCATCTCCTGGATCAAGCTATGTGTCTATGAAGAGTGATCGGTCCATGATGATGATGCCTCCTGACCTCAGTGATTCACCAGTGACCTCTGACCTCAGGTAAGACACTGGTCATTTCAACATTGACAGAAGAGTTTGTCTGAAAACTGAAGTCACTTTTCAGAGAGTCAAAAGACCAATTTCAATGAACGCATCTCATGTTCATTTAAATGTTGTTGTTAATAAATATCTGCACTTTTACCTGCTACTTCTTTAAATTCTTAAAAAAAAATTTATTTGAATCCTTTGTCTCTCTATCAGCAGGAAACAGAGACCAGAGTCTCCAGAATACAGCCGTGTGTCTCTGAAAAGTAATCAGTCCAAGGGGAAAAATCCTCCTGACCTCAGTGATGCATTTGAGACCTCTGACCTCAGGTAAGACACTGGAATAAGATATTATTGTGCAGATATGAGATATAAGATATGATTTACAGTGCAATACAGCTGCCTGCACTGAGTGAGGGAAAAATAAAACACATGCACCTCCCTGCATTCATACATACACTACGGACAATTTAGCTCACCCAATTCACATATAGAGCATGTGTTTGGACTTGTGGGGGAAACCGGAGGACCCGGAGGAAACCCACGCCAACACAATGAGAACATGCAAACTCCACACAGAAATGCCAACTGACCCAGCCGAGGCTTAACCAGCGACTTTCTTGCTGTGAGGTGATAGTGCTACCCACTGTGTCACCGTTCTGCCCCTGCAACATTTTGATTGGAACAAATGTATTTTTTCAGGATATTTAATCTTTTAATGGGTACACTTTTTCCTGTTTTCAGTTTTAGCAGTCAAAAGATACCTGAGGTGGTCAGACCTGTCCAGTCTTCTGCATCCAACAATCAGACTCGTATCATTCAGGAAAATACAGAAACACCCCTGCGGAGACAAACACTGGCGACTGGAGACCTGCAGAGAGTTAAAGATCAGCACAAAACCAGCATGAAGAAAAGATATGAGAGTTTATTCGAGGGAATCAAACTCCAAAAGAACCAAACCCTCTTGAACCGGATCTACACCCAGCTGTACATCATAGAGGGAGAGAGTGAAGGAGTGAATGAAGAACATGAGGTTTTACAGATGGAGAAAACAGCCAGAACAAAACACTCACAACACACTCCAATCTACTGCAATGACATCTTTAAAGAGGAGAAAGAGCAAATCAAGACTGTTCTTACTAAAGGCATCGCTGGAATCGGAAAAACCGTCTCTGTGCAGAAGTTCATTCTGGACTGGGCCGAGGGAAAAGCCAATCAGGATGTAGATTTCATGTTTGTGCTTCCATTTCGAGAGCTGAACTTGATCAGAGATCATCAGTACAGTCTTCACAGACTTCTGCTGGACTTTCATCCTGAACTTGAAGATCTGGAGCCCAAGATTTATGAGGAGTGTAAAGTTGTGTTCATCTTTGATGGTCTGGATGAAAGCAGAATCACACTGATGTTTTCAGACGCTCAGAAAGTTTGTGATGTGACTGAGACTTCATCAGTGGCTGTGTTGATGTCAAAGCTGATGAAAGGAGAGCTGCTTCCCTCTGCTCTCATCTGGATCACCTCCAGACCAGCAGCAGCCAATCAGATCCCCTCCAAATACATCAAGCGTCTGACAGAAATTCAGGGATTCACTGAGCCTCAGAAGGAGGAATATTTCAGGAAGAGAATCAGTGAGCAGCATCAAGCCAGCAGAATCATCTCACACATCAGAAGAGCAAGAAGCCTCGACATCATGTGCCACATACCCGTCTTCTGCTGGATCTCATCCACTGTGCTTCAGAATCTCCTGGAAGAAGATCTGAGTGCAGAAATCCCTCAAACTCTGACTGAAATGTACATCCACTTCCTGCTGATTCAGATCAACATGAGGAATCAGAAGTATGAAGAGAGAGATCCAGAGAAACTCCTGCAGTCCAACAGAGAAGTGATTGTCAAACTTGCTGAAGTGGCTTTCAAACAGCTGATGAAGGGCAATGTGATGTTCTATGAGGAGGACCTGATTGAGAGCAGCATAGACGTTTCTGACGCCTCAGTGTATTCTGGGATTTGCACTGAGATCTTTAAGGAGGAATCTGTGATTCATCTGAGGAAAGTCTACAGTTTCATCCATCTGAGCGTTCAGGAGTTTCTCGCTGCTTTTTATGTGTTTTACTACCACATAAGCAACACCACTATAGCATGTTTTGATTCACTGCATAAACTCCATGAAAGAGTAGTTGATGAAGCCTGTGAGAATAAAACTGGCTATCTGGATCTGTTCCTGCGGTTCCTGCTGGGCGTCTCACTGGAGTCCAATCAGAGACTCTTACAGGATCTACTGACACACACAGAGAAGAGCTCAGAGAGCATCAGGAGAAGCACACAGTACATTAAAGAGAAGATCAGAGATGGACATGGACTCTCCACTGAAAGATCCATCAATCTGTTCCTCTGTCTGCTGGAAGTGAAAGATCAGACTCTGTCCAGAGAGATTCAGGAGTTTGTGAAATCAGACAAACAGACAGAGAAGAAACTCTCTCCTGCTCACTGCTCAACAATCGCCTACATGCTTCAGATGTCAGAGGAGAAGCTAGATGAGCTGGAGCTCCAGAAATACAACACATCAGATGAGGGCAGAAGAAGACTGATACCAGCCGTCAGCAACTGCAGAAGAGCTCTGTGAGTGTTAAATCTGACTAACTAAGACTTTTCTGAAAGGAATTTCCGTTGTATTGATAGATCTTGAGTCTTAGGTAAAACTGAATTCTCATATATTTTCTTCTCTTTCAGTCTTGCTGGCTGTAATCTCTCTGTTCAGGATTGTGAAATTGTGTCGTCAGTTCTTCAATCCTCAAACTGTGTCCTGAGAGAGCTGGACCTGAGTAACAATGACCTGCAGGATTCAGGAGTAAAGCTGCTCTCTGATGGACTGAAGAGTCCAAACTGTCAGCTGGAGATACTGAGGTTAATGTTTCATGTTGAGTCATTGTTATTAAAAACTACGGAATCTATACTATATTATAAATTGAACTTTGGTCTGTTTGTGTCTGCAGGTTATCTGGCTGTATGGTGACAGAGGAAGGCTGTGGTTTTGTGTCTTCAGCTCTGAGTTTAAACCCCTCACACCTGAGAGAGCTGGATCTGAGCTACAATCACCCAGGACAATCAGGAGTCCAGCTGCTCCAACACACACTGGAGGATCCACACTACACACTGCAGAAACTCAAGTATGTGGGGCAGTAATGACTCATATGTGTCTGTGTGTGGCTGGGTTTGTGTAAGATTGATCTTATTCAATTCAATTCAAGTTTATTTGCATAGCGCTTTTCACAATAATTGTTGTTCCTAAGCAGCTTTAAAAAAAGTACACATTATTACTACATTAAATCAAAACCTCAAAAGTAAGCAGTTGTGTATAGGGGGACAGTATATAAACATAATTAATCTGCATTTAAATGTTATATAGTGTCCTTCCTAAAAAGTGATGGCCTGTCCACAGCTTTCATTGGCGCTGCATAATTTTTTGAGGCCTCTGGATGGGCTTCATGAGGTGGAAATAGGAAACTAGGGTAGCTGCTGTTCAGAATTTTTCAAGAGTGCGTCTTGAGAGATTATCAGGAAGGATATTCCAGAGTTTAGGGGCCATATATGAGAACGCCAACCTCCTTTAGTAGACTTTACTATTCTGGGCACTGCCAGAAGCTCTGAGTTTTAAGAACTTAAAGGGCTCTTCTTTGATGATCCATGCGCAAAGTCCAAAGCTCAGGGCGCAAGGGCATGTCAGAATCCACTTTTGCTAACAGGGTCACTTGCACTTTGCACTTTTGGTCTAACAGGGTTGAGCTTATTTTTATTATTATTATAGGTGTGTTTTGAGAATAAACCAATCAGAGTCTCATCTCCCATACCCTTTAAGAGTCAGTTGCGTTGCGCCATGGTGCATTTGCTATTTACATGACGGACTTTATAAGTGTAAAAACTGAACGCTTCACTAGTGAGAAATCAGTTAAACAGACCATCTACAGCGCAAGAATGAGAGATAAGCCTCTTCATTCTTTACTTTCACTTTCACTCTTGTGGATAAGGAAACGTGTTGTACGCACAGACATCCATTAGCCTATACATAATTTCGTTTATTAATCTCAAAGATTTGTTTCAAAACTATTTCTAAATTCAGTTCTAATCTCCAGCAAAGGAATAAATGAACAATAATAATGAAGTGTGGTCAAAAAACTGAGTTATATCCAAACACACATGCTATAGGTCTAAAACTTGTTTTTAATTAAACAAATATAAATATATAGATAATAAATAATAATTATGATAATAATAACATACAAAAGCAAATTGTTATGAATAAATTAAAAAAGCCCCCCAAGATAAGGCATGAAAGTATGGTGTTTATATTTATGCAGGCTAGAAAATAATAATTTTTGTAATATTTTAAACCTTTAATTCTTTTTCATATGTAAAGATATTTGTGTATTGCTGTACATCCTGTGTGTATTAAGCAATGTGTAAGTGAGGTGCACAACTGACACGCTCTGCGCTGGATTATAGACCTGCTTTGATCTGGTCTGTTGAACAGTCAATTATAGTTCCTCAAAATAGCAATGCGCCTCAACACGCCTCCTTTTTTAGACCAGAACGCCTATGGGCGCACATATGAGTACAAATGCATTTGCTCTTTAAACCGCATGGTGTAAAATGTCAAAATGACACTTGCTCTGAGCTGAAACTAGCAAACAACAATTGCATTGCGCCTTGCGCCCCATTCCGCTAGGTGTATGATAGAGCCCAAAAAGTGGGTTGGATTGTAGCGAGACGAAGGTTGGTTAGATAAACAGAAGCTAGAGTATTTAGTATATATTATAGAGAATATCTTAATTTAAGTTAATGTACCATCATGACAATGTATGTAAACACTTAGAAGTGTCCTCTGGTGTGAAAACAGTTGCTTACATAGACCTTAACTAACAGGGCTGAGAGCCAAGAATAACAGGACCACCTAAACATATACTTGTCACGTGTAAATAAAGGTACAGAGAAGGATCCAATATGCAAGTGAAAATTTAATAGACACTGTCAAATAAAGCCAACAGGGCTACAAATGGAGGGCGAGGACACTGGGATACTGGGGCAGGAACAGAAGGGCGAAACAAAGTCCAGCAGTCACTCCTCTTAGTCCTGAGCACAGACAGACTCACATAAGCAAACACAACGAACTGACAAGGAGACATAGAAACGTAGCCCAGATATAGGCTCAATAATGAACCTCAGCTGGTGATCAAATCAAACAGCTGAGTGCCGTCATAACATGTGACCAAACAAATACACGTGGACAAACAAACAACACAAACCAACCCAGGCTCATTCTGAGAACGTAGTCCCGGGGACGTTTCTGGAGACCGCGAAATACGTAGCCGGGGGTCCGTGTGGAGGGCTTTCCCGCTGCAACCAGTTTGTCCGGTTAGCTCTTCGTGTACTCGAGGGGCAGAGAGGGGCTGACGACGACGACGACGACGACCGGGTTCGAGTCCGGGGAAGAGCGGTTCCAGGAATCAGGTAAGAAAACAAAGACAAAATCCAAAAAATGAAGCGAACAAGTTCGTCACAGGGTGAGAATGTGGTCAAAATCTGAAAACGAGGTAAAAACCGGACGAGGGCTTCTCTTTTTCTGGACGGCTTTTGTGAACCGTCGTTGGTTGGGTTTGGGGACGGAGGAGGGTGGGTCAGCCGATTGGCCGGTCGCACGGTCAATCATTCCGTCATGAAGACAGGCAGACGGGCGGAAGGTCGTTCGACAGCGGCCTCCAGCGGGTTTACGCGAGAACGGCGCGGGAAAAAGCGCGCACAGCGGCCTCTCGCGGACTCGCGAAAACAAAAACTGCACAAATACGTACCTCCCAGGACGTATTTCGCAGTCTCCAGAAACGTCCCCGGGACTACGTTCTCGGAATGAGCCTGGGTTGACACAAACCCACGTGACAAAACAGATACTCCGGAAAGCGCACAAACCTGCAACCGTGACAATACTTGAAAGTAAAAAAATGTATCCAAGTATGGTCAGAAGTTAAAACAAGAGCACCTAGAGGTGGGGCGGAGAAACTATAAAATGTACACCATAACACAAGACACTTCACAATTGTTCAGGAGAGACTTCAGACTGCTCTGAGGTCTGCTCTGCACTTTCTCAGCTTGATTATGTGTTAATAAAGTCTATTTTCTGGTTTCCAAAACCTCTCGTCTGATTCGTGGTTCATTGATGAAAATGCCAGCAACTATGACAGTCTCAGGTTGTTATTAAATATAAGTAATTAATAACATAATTTAAATGTTTGATTGAACTAATGCTTTAACTTTTATCAATTTTATTTTTGTGTAATTTTCTTTATGTTTGTTTCTGTCTCTGCATAGTTTGGACCAAGGAGGACATTTTAGGATCAAACATGGACTGTCAAAATGTAAATTGGCCTTCACTTTCATACACACACACACACACATTGCATATTAAATGATGCTATAGAAGATGTGATCTGTGCTCTTGTGTGCAGATGCCTGTTTTCTCACTCTGGATCCAAACACAGCACACACTCATCTTGTTCTGTCTAAGGAGAACAGAGAGGCCAGAAATGTGAAAGATTCTCAGCCGTATCCTGATCATCCAGAGAGATTTAAGAACAATGAGCAGGTTCTGTGTAAAGAGACTCTGACTGGACGCTGTTACTGGGAGGTGAAATGGAGCGGCTCTGGTTATACAGCAGTGGCTTATAAAGCGATCGACAGAAAAGGTGGGAGTGACTGTCGGTTTGGACTCAATGAAAAGTCCTGGTGTCTGTACTGCAGTGATAAGAATTACAGTATCTGGCACAATAATAAGAACACTGATGTATCTGGTCCTTCATCTCGTGATAACAGAGTAGGAGTGTATGTGGACGTGCCGTCCGGCTGTCTGTCCTTCTACAGTGTCTCTGACACAAACACACTCACTCACTTACACACATACAACACCACATTCACTGAAGACCTCTATGCTGGATTTGGGATTTATCCTGAATCTTCAGTATCTTTTTGTTAGATTTAACAAACACTTTTGAGGAAAATCTGAGTTTCTATCACGTTTTAAGCTTCTCAGAGCAAAAAAATAAATAAATTAAAAGGTTATTGTTTAACCTGTTATTTATATTTCAATAAAGTTACAATTGTGACACCATTTTGAAGGTTAACATAGCAAAAAGCAGAATTACAAGAGTTACATGATGATCCACTGTGAGATAAAGATTGTCGTATAAATCTGCAGACTGAGATAAAATGCTGCTGTTAAGATTAAGCTGTTACTTTAAGATTAAAGACACAATGCACAGTATGAAGTCACTATTACCATAAATACAATCTAAACTGTTAGATTAGATGTCTCTAAGTGACATTTAATGCATCAACAAGTTTTCCCATTAGAGCACTGAAAGGCAACTTACACAAGTTTAAATAAATGATATGACTGATCAGATTTTATGTTTAACTTGTAATGTTATTTTAAATATTAATTTACTGTGGTTAATTTACTCTTATGTTTATATTTTACTCTATTATATTTTAGTGCTATATTTCTGTCTGAAGGTGAGCACATTGTGAAGCTTTTTCAGGCTTGTTTGTGTTTGTATCAAGAGCGATAATAAAACAGAGATGAATGAAAACCTGCTGCTTGTGTTTGACCAATGACACATCACACTGTCACACTTTTCAGTCTCATGTGTCTTCATAGGAACTGGGTCAACAATCTTAGGGTGCCACAGTATGGATCCCGGGGTATAAACAGAAAGCAAAAGAAAGAGAATTAGCATAGCTGATGTTCATAATAATTGTAATAGGGTATATGAGACATTCAATCATGGGATGTATTATATATACACAACCTGACAAAAGTCCTGTTGTCAATCACAGAAGGTAGATTTCTCTGATAAATCATCTGTTGATCTGCATCCCAATCATCACGCATACTGCAGAAGACCTACTGGAACCCTCATGGAACCAAGATTATCATATAAATCAGTCAAGTTTGGTGAAGGAAACATCATGGTTTGGGGTTACATTCAGTATGGGGGCGTGCGAGAGATTTGTTGAGTGGATGGCAACATCAACAGCCTGATACTTCAGCCTCCACATCAAAGCTCCTAAAAGAAAAGGTGCTCCAAGTTTGGCCAGCCCAGTCACTAGATATGAACATTATTGAGCATGTCTGGGGTAAGATGGAGGAGGCCTTAAAGATAAACACAAAAGATTTTGACACCAAATGATCAACTAGAAGTCAAGTTACTATTTGTTCTTCCTAAAACGTGGATAGGTGACAAGACTTATTTCAGGTTGTGTATGCTTTACTAAAGAGATAAGTCTTTAATCTAGTTTTAAAACAAATATTTTCCAATAAATTAATGACAGATACACACAAACATAACTTGTGCCCTTTAGGGGTGCCTCAGAATATATTTACAATTCATAAATCCCACATTTTGGATTCTGACAAGCTCAAAAAATGGGTAGCAGCAATGCTTTGAAAACAATCTGGTGTGGCTGGCTTCGGCTGCGTCTCTCAGTTTGAAAATAAGAGCCCCACATATGAAGTGCTTCTTCTTGGTAGAGGTTTTATAACTCATAACCTTTATCACAGAATGCTAACAACATGCTGTCGCTAATTCCACCATGCATCTATCAGAGTCCCACTTGTAACCACGATAACCCTGATGTAGTAAAACCTAGCCCCTAGTGGAGATAATATGCAAATGCATTATAAAAGCATTTAACACTACACCACAACATACAGAGTAAGTTAAATATAAACTTGGAAACAATAAGCAAGGAAAATTATCATTTTTGTAATCTCATTTGCAAGCATTGTGGCTTATCAAACTGATCTTGTTTGCAACATATCAGTCTGTATTTTGGCTGTTGATCTCCTTATGATGCGGCAGCTTGTCAGGTTTGGTTAACTTAGAAAGTCACCTAAAGTAAATGCAAATGTTAAAGCAGTGCTAATGAATAGCAGTCTGTTTTGTGTTCTGATTGGCCTGTTATCACCGATGTTTTACATTGACAGAATTCACATGATACAGGAGAATTTCCAGTCATTTCCATATCCTCATCTCTTGTTCAACTATGCGTAGGTATAGGAATATTTCTATATAAGGCACCTTTAAGAATATTTGAAGTATTAAAATGCATTTATAATGCAAATATTGTGAATCTATTATTTGTAATAATTATTTGTAATAATAAATAGACCCCTAAATGGCCAATGTATCCCCTGGGATGCAAGTATTTGGGGACAGATTACAGAAAATGTAGTTATTTTTTATTTGTTTGTAATTTTTATGCATAAACGTTGACTTAAAAAATGAATTCAGATTTTATAAATACTCTACTTTTACCTGAAGTTGAGTAGTTTCTCAGAAAAGGCAGACATACTATTTTAAGCATTGGCTAAACAGAATATATCAACAATGTCACCTGATATAGGCATTCACAACAAATTAGACTCAACCTCTCCTGACAAAATGTAAATATTGACAACAAACTTATCTGCACGTGACACCTTTACTTTGTGTCAGTAGATAATCTCTGTGTTCGTGTATGATCAGTGTATGATCAGTGTATGATCAGTAAAAACTACAAAGCGTGGTGCTTATTTGGTTTTACTGTAGATCATTTTTAATATTTGAAATCGTAGTTAAGGTAAATAAATGGATCCCCAGCTGTGGATTATGCATATAACACTCACATTGCACTTTCATATTGCCAACTAGAGCATACTTGCATAATTTTTCATTGGATATTTTTGTTCTGAACAATAAGAAAAAACTTCAGGTACTAGACTGTCTATTGTATGTATCAGTTTTGAATGCAGCAGTTTCCACTTCAATATACTTCATGTATCAAAAGATTATTATAAATGCAACTGATAAGCATGATCTAGTATGATGCAAATATACAGTGCCCAGCATGATTGAGTTCACCCCGCTTTTAAACTGAATATTTTTCTCCATTTCTCAGTGAATATAGGCGATGTATTAAAACAAAACAGATTTATTAAACAGATATTTTTTTTAAAATAATATTTTACTCGCCAAACATATTGAGAAATTGAAAGATAATACAATTAAATTCAAGCAAAATATAGCAAAAAAACAACCTACGAAAGTTTAACTAAATGTTTCCTTTTTTTCTTTCTTTTTTTTTTTTGTTTCTCTTGATTTTATTGAGTTTTAAATTTGTATTTAATATTTTTCTATAAGATATAAATTTGGCTGTACTAGTTTTTGGACGTTATCGTAAGTAATTTTGTTAGATAAGCTCCAGATTTGGCTTCAGTACTGACTAATCTAATGCACATGCACAAATATAATATTGTAGAGCTTCCTATTAAAATACAAATTTAAAAGAGAGATTTGTGAGGGGTGTACTTATATATGCTGAGCACTGCATGTTAATCATTAGTACAGCCTTTGCTTTTACATAGGCCATTTAGATGAAAACTAGGTGTGGTTCGCATAGAAAACCACGTGACAGACAGCATATAATCAAACAGTACTAACTGGCCAGGGCAGTTTGTCTGCAACTGACCATTATATATTACAGAATACACATCCTCTTGCGGTTCACAGTGCAGAATATGTCTGTGTGATTGTCTCATTTGTTCTTGATCTACAGTAGATGGATTGTTCCAGTACTTTGCATACAGGATCACTTTGGCTATAAAAACACCAGTAAGTATGAGCCTGATTCAGATTATTTCACTTTCTTAATGCCATGTGTACCATTTTGTTAAATAATTAAATATTTAAAAGTTGTTCATGACTCAGTAACTATTCAGTAATAGAAGTGTAATGAGCTGGGTCAGTTCAAGGCAGAGTTTATTGACCCAATGATACTTTATGCAGTATTTAATAATCTAACAAATCATATATATATATATATATATATATATATATATATATATAATAAGGGTGTTGCAGTCTGTTATTTCCATATTACTCTTTTTAACAATCACAATTATGGCATACGTTGTGAAGATGTTGTTCTTTTGTTTAAACATTTACCATTAATAATTGTTTCTGACAGATTCTCTAAACCCAGTCCAGTCTTGTCTGTAAATATGAGGAGCATATTTGCATATGAGGAAATCCAGCCTCATGAAATGTTATCCGGTCCTTTGTACTATGTTATAAGGTATCTATCTGTCCATCTGTTTAACTTTCTGTCTATACAATATATAAACATAAAAATAGTTCTGTGTCTAAAAGTGTAATCGAGAAATATTATCTAAAAGGTGTATCTATTGAGAAGAAACGGCCCCTGTGACAGCTTTCGAACTTTTATTTCTAAAAGTGTACAACTTCAAATGATAAAGGTCAAAGATCAATAAGAATAATAAAAACAACTGGACATCTAAATATGTACAACAACATTAGCAAAAAAAAAGCAAATAGCTGTAAAAGTATGCTTCAATTATTCAGAATATTTTGAGAGATCCTCATCAGAGCATCAGCCAAAGTTCCTATTCCCTTTTGTTTATCAAGAATTATTCTACCGTTAGTATAGACCAGTGTTTCCCAACCTTGTTCCTGAAGGCACACCAGCAGTACACATTTTCAACCTCTCCCTAATCAAACACACCTGAATCCTCTTATCATAACATCAGAAGAGACTCCAACACCTGAAGTTAATGGGTCAGAAAAGGGAGACATCCAAAATATGTACTGTTGGTGTGCCTCCAGGAACAGGGTTGGCAAACACTGGTATAGACCATTTCAATGTGGTGATGTCATTGGCTCATGAACATTTGCTTGTTATCAAACTATTTCATAACTGTAACAAGAGGCAATTCAATCATAAGTTAATGAGCGATCATTAAAAGAACATTTTTTACCAATGCATGGCTCTTTTTAGATTCTCGGAAGCTAAAGAAAATAAAAATGTAAAACGGAAAATACATCGTGACCATTGTTTGTGTTTACATCCCTCAAAATGGTCATTATTCTACCAAATTTTGTCCTGAATGTTATTTTCCACCATCATGAAGACATAAATCTGCAATCAACTTATGACGTTGTTGTTGTTGTTGGTGTTTTTGCAGTGTCTTTGATGCGATATATACAAGCAAGCCAAAAAGGTAATGAAGAATGTAAACAAACACTTCAGAATACATTATATTCAGCATGACGTGGTTTACCATATCATACCTTTTTTTGTGTAATAAATAAATTTCAAATGATATCAAACATCCGAAAATCTTAAACTCAACGTTCTACTTTCAGGTATATATTCATCGGCTTTTTGATTGCAATGGTTGTGTTTCTGACACCAACTCAGAGGTCTGCTGTGACACACACTCCACGCTCTGTAACACCCTCTGGTAAATGTTACGATAAAGCAGCAGTGGCAGCAGATTCAGACACTTGCTCAGATATTGGAAGGTATGATTTTCCACATGTTTCCACATGCAGCCACGTATGGAATTCATAATATGAGCAGTGATACTTCTGCAACCCTCGACTATGGGCTTTATTTTCAGTGTTTTTAGATTTATTTAGAATAGCCGTAGGGAGTATGGGTGAAATTGTTCAAAATATTTATTTTTAATGTGGTCAGATGATCAGATAATTGTATATATTTTTACATTTCTGTCTGTATCTTCAAAATGTGTTCAATGTGTGCTTAAAGTAGTTACAAGTGTTCTGCTATTAAATGATACAGTTTTATAACTGGATGAGTTAAATGTTATAATTCACCTCATAGTCTGGGTTGGCTGTAAGAGATTTAACATTATGATTGCCACTGGGTCAGATGTAACATTACGAAATAAAGATAATTCAGTTCTGGTTGGCACTATGGCCTTGCAGCAAGAAGGTCGCTGGTTTGAGTCCTGGCTGGGTCAGTTGGTGTTTCTGTATGGAGTTTGCATGTTCTCTCCATGTTGGCGTGGGTTTCCTCTGGGTGCTCCGGTTTCCCCCACAGTCCAAACACATGCGCTATAGGGGAATTGATTAACTGAATTGGCCATTGTGGGTGTGTGTGTGTGTGTGTGTGTGAGTGAATGAGTGTGTATGGGTGTTTCCCAGTACTGGTTTGCAGCTGGAAGGGCATCCGCTGCGTAAAACATATGCTGGAATAATTGGCGGTTCATTCCGCTGTTATGAATAAAGGGACTAGGCCGAAGGAAATGAAAGAATGAATAAATGCTGCAGCCAGTGCTACTTTAAACTCCCACTCATCTTTAAAAATCATGATCTCAGTTTTAATATTAATACTAATAATGTTAATAATATTCAAAACATACCAAAGAAATGATCACTACATTATATGGTGCCCCTCATGAGGCTAAAATATCAATAATAATATCAAAACAAATATTCATTCATTCATTTTCTTTTCGGCTTAGTCCCTTTATTAATCAGGGGTCGCCACAGTGGAATGAACCACCAACTTATCCAGCATATGTTTTACAGTCGATGCCCTTCCAGCCGCAACCCATCACTGGGTAATATCCATACACACTCATTCACACACACACACACGCGCACACACACACACACACACACACACACACACACACTCATACACTACAGTCAATTTTAACCTACCCAATTTACCTCTACCATGTTTTTGGACTTGTGGGGGAAAGTGGAGCACCCAAAAGAAACCCACTCCAACACGGGGAGACACACAGGCAAACTCCACACAGAAACACCAACTGACCCAGCTGAGGCTCAAACCAGTGATGTGTCTGTAATATAAGTGCAAATGTGCATCAGTTTCAATGTCTTTGGCTTTTTAAATTCTGATTATAACTTACTTGTGCAAATGCCCCCTCTGTTTTGAATCTGTCTGTCTTTGCAGGGATATCCTGCAGCGTGGAGGTTCAGCAGTGGATGCCGCTATCGCAGCTCTGCTGTGTGTGAGTGTGATTAACCCACAGAGTATGGGCATTGGAGGAGGAGTGGTGTTCACCATATACAGTAATTCATCAGGTATAAAGACTTTGAGAAACCTAAACAGACTTCCACTACAGTGGCATCAACAGCAGTACAAATGATGAAAAGACTTGCACATGTAGAGGTAGACAAAACCTATATATATAATATATATAAAGACAGCCCCCACACCATCACCTCCCAATAGGATTCCCAGTAAACCTCTCTCTGCAAGCAGATGTAATGAGTTTGCTCATTTCTTTACTGACAAGATCAATAACATCAGAAAGGCAATCAGCTCATCCAATCAGCCAAGTTGTGTCGAAGTCAGACTAGCTCAACCACAACTTAAGAAATCAGACATTATGTCAGACATTATGTCCGATTTCAATGCAATGGATCTTCTAAAAGTGGTAAATGCTTCACTTCCCTCAGGGATTTTTTCAAGTTGTTAAACCCCTCTTGAAGAAGAGCAACCTGGATAATACCCTATTGAGCAATTACAGGCCCATCTCAAATCTCCCTTTCATTGGCAAAATCATTGAAGATGATGAAGTTGTTTTTAACCAGGTTAACGAGTTCTTCAACTTCAAGGGGTGTTTAGACAGTTTTCAATCTGGTTTCAGACCACATCACAGTACAGAGAGCGCTCTTATAAAGATAATCAATGACATCCGCCTAAATACAGATTCAGGAAAACTAACAGTGCTGGTACTGCTCGATCTCAGTGCCGCATTTGACACTGTCGATCACAGCATACTTCTGGATAGGCTGGAAAACTGGGTTGGGTTGTCTGGGACGGTCCTCAAATGGTTCAGATCTTACCTTGAAGGGAGAGGTTACTATGTCCGTACAGGTGATCATAGGTGGAGGTGGACACCCATTACATGTGGAGTCCCACAAGGCTCGATTCTGGCACCTCTCCTGTTCAACCTTCACATGCTCCCACTGAGCCAGAACGAACCAAGTCTCTCAAATCAGACTCCAACATTAGGCACATTCAAGTCAAGACTAAAAACACATCTGTTTTGCTGCCTTTACTGAATGAGCACTGTGCTATGTCCAACAGATTGCACTATTATGTCTTTCCTTTCTTTTTCATTTTTTGTAACTTGTTATACATTTTAAAATGTAAATATTTAATATTTAAACACATTTTAATATGTTTTTAATAATATGTTTATGTAAAGCACTTTGAATTACCATTGTGTAATGTAAATGTGCTATATAAATAAACTTGGCTTGCCTTGTATGTCCACATACAGCAATAAATACACACATTTCTGCAGAATGAGCTTAACATGTTATTTTTTCCACTGAATTGTTTTTAATGAAGCAACACAGAAAATTCAGCTGGTTTTAAATTTTAAACAATTCAATCTGATCTGCGTGATCAGCAATGCTCTGAAAGCAGCCATTACTAGTTAGCAACCTAATATTTTATTGATGTTACTGGTAGGCTATGGTTAGGCTACATTAAGTCTAAGCTGCTTTGACAGCAATACTGATGCAGTGCCTGAAAATGATGCTGATTCAGATGCTGACTATGGGTATGACCAAAACCTCACTGTGGTAAATAAAAACGTAAAGTTTATTATGTTCATCCACAGGAAAGGTGGAGACAATTAATGCTCGAGAGACTGCCCCAATGAGTGCTACAGCAGACATGTTTGTCAATGACACTCAAAAAACAAAACCAGGTATGAACCATCATGAGAGCACATTAATCCACACAGAATCTGTTGGATGATAATCCATATAAACAGCAAACTGAATATTTCTTCCAATGTACAGTAAGACCATAAATGACTTGATTTTCTCCTTGTTTTTGTCCTGAATGTCAGGATTATTAATAGCTGTACCAGGAGAACTGCGTGGTTATCAACAGGCACACGACAGGCATGGGAGACTGCCATGGAAAGAGCTGTTTCAGCCCAGTATAAAGCTGGCACGGAAAGGATTTCAGATTGGCAAAGCTCTGGCCAGAGCAATCAATGAGACAGGAGAGAAAATTCTGAACAGTTCAGCATTGTGGTGAGAATATTTATGTACCAAGCAAATGAAAAACAATGACATGGCATAGATTTTGGCCACAGATAATGATGACAAATGGCCAAAAGTCTTTGACTCTGATACTGTAAGGGTCCATCCATTAATGATGGAGCTAACAGCATGGGTGAAGGTTAAATGCATGTAAGCCTTTTAGCGCATGCGAAAAGAAAGATTTGTTTGTTAGAGATTATTTTAATTTGTTTCCAACTCAGAATTTAATCTGACTCCAGTTTCAGGTGATCATTACATTTCAAATGTGTTCCCAATAAGGACCTGCTCACATTCATAAATGAGGAATGAATTTAGAGCATCTCGTATTTTCATATAATGATTCATTGTTTACCCAAAGGTGCTTACAGTCAGTATGCTGGCCAGTTACATCTGCTCACAGACACATCCTCGCCAGTTCTGGTTCTTAGATAGAGGATATAACTGTAAACTAATTTCCTTTAAGTAATATTAGGCCGCCCCATACTTTTGATTTAGCCATTAGATTATATCAAACTAAGCCAGTGATCATACAAATCAAACAATCATTCATTGAGCCTGAATGTATGAACAATCCTGGTCATAGGCTGTGCAAACAGCCTAAACAATCTACTAGATTTAAACTATTTCAGTAGAACATAAAATATATCAAATATAACATTTTATTTGGCGGGTAAAGATTTTCCAGGCCAATTTACATAATTAAACAAAATAAGGCATTTCAGAAATGCACAACATCAATTACCCAAAGATACACTTAACAGTTAGAGATTAATACCTGACCGTGTAGAAGTACGTTGCAGCATACAAGTCCTGATGCAGAGCTCACACACTGCCACAGGGTGTCCTGTCAACAGAGACACTTTTGCACCTTTCCCTTAAATACGCAAATCAAAATAAATCATAAATTCAAGACTATAAAAGCTTCATAAAGACTCTTGCCTGGTCATGAATTGATGTAAAGACCATTTTCCCTTGAGTGGAACTTCTGGCAAAGATCTTATCAAGCCAAAACCCAGATCAACATATACAAGTGAAATTATGAATTATTACAGTAAAAATTGAGACCACTTTATAAATCACGCAGAGACATTTCAAATCACACCAAACATGAATATAGGGCCACAAGATACACCATATTAAAAACTTCAACATTCTGTGTGGAATGTGGGTGAGCTGCTCTGGTGGAGAAGGTAAAGTAAAGGGCAGAGATGATCAAGTTTCCCAGCTGATCTGCTTCTCAGATTAGAAAGTTTATTGTATTATTGTGCATCAATTTTTCTGGAATTACATAGCAGTTCTTGGGGTCTGATATTATAGAGAGATTTAGCCATACTAGCCAATACTACTGTAGCACTATATGCAAATTATGTCTGTGTTTACATTATCTTGTCTTTCTTTTTCCAGTGACGTGTTTTGCGACGTAGACTATAAGCTCCTGAAGGAAAATGACATTATAAGATTTCCCAAACTAGCTGCCACCTATAGGAAGATAGCAGAAGAAGGACCAGATGCGTTTTACAATGGGTCCCTGACTCAGTACATAGTGGATGATATTAGAGCTGCAGGTTATTTCATGCATAAATCTTATTACACATATGAGATTTTGCTGACCTTACTTTAGCAAATCTGTTAACAGTTTGTTTCTGAAAACACAGGAGGAAATATCACACGTGAGGACCTAATTAAATATTATAAGGCAAATTTGACAGAGCCTGCATTGAACTTTACAGTGGGGAAATACACATTCTACGCTCCTACTGCTCCATTCGGTGGACCTGTGCTCACTCTTATAATGAAAACACTCCTGGGCAACGGTACAGAAGGTAGTCACAACTTGTGTTTACTTCATTACATTTTCTTGAGTAAGTATTATTAAGTGGCCTTGCTTGTATACTCGACAAGTATTTGTTTCATAGATTTATCTTGAATTTTTCTGGTAACACTTTCATTTAAGTAAAAATTCAAACCATTTGCTTCTGGCTTATTACCTGCCTAATATTAAGATATGAACTGTTTATTAGCACTTATAAAATATGATCTTATTTTACATTTCTAATTCTATACCCAAAACCTTACTAACTATTAATAAGCAGCTAAAAGCTGAGCTAAAAGTCTTAGTTATTAGGTTGTTGATAGCGTGAATTGCACATTACAATAAAGTTTGGCCTTATCTGCCCTTGCTCAGTTATTTTTTATAGTTACATAAAGTATGTTAATGTTAAATTACTTCTGTACTGTAAAGTTTTCACTGCATTCACCCCTCATCACACCGCAGCGAAGCACATACATAGACCAGAACACCAATAACTAAAGCACCAGCAGCATAGTAGATCTCACCATCATAATCATTGCCATATCCATTTTTATTACCATACTTAATCTCTTAGAGGATTATCATGGCATAAATAGTTTAGAAAACAATCAATAAAACTATAAACAATGTATAAAACACATTTTGATGCAACTATATACCAGCTAATTCTCTATAGAGGATGTTAGGTAAGGGTTACTGCCCTGCATTGTCAGCACCAGCATCTTGAAGGGAGTTTTGGAGCACCTATAACACTTTTATTTAGATTTCCTGGGAATTAAGGAATATAGATTCATGTCACACAGTTGAACATTTGATTTCAGGTTTTTTAGGTTTTGACTTCTCAAGCAAAAGTGTGTCCACAAAAGAAAGCAAGGCTTTGACTTATCATCGCATCATAGAGGCTTTCCGCTTTGCTGATGTTTGGAAGAGTAAACTAGGAGACCCAGTTCATGATGAAAATATCACTAAGGTGAGTTCAAGTCTACTTATGGAGTCCTCTAGCAACTGTTAACTACCTGGTTATTAAAGCTCACCCAAAAATTGACATTTCTTGAGAGGGGTCTGGATGGAGACCTTGTGCAGATGCAAGTTGAGCCGCATCCAATGCTTTTTAGTGCCCACACCTAAGCTCACCCCTAATCCTAACCCTCACAGTGACGTCACTAGCTCCATTGAGTGCATTGTGTCTGAAATTGCATCGCTGAGATATCTCAACTTGCATCATCAGGGCTGCCTCCAGATACTGTTGAATTTCCTCAGCATTTACTTACACCCAAGTTTGTATGGTCTTCTGTTAAAACACGATTTTCTGAAGAATGCTGGGGAAAAACAGCCATTGGCATCTATATGAACAATAAATACATATTCTCCAATTCTCTTCAACAGACTGTCCAAACCATGACCTTGGATGTCTCCGCAGACGAGATCAGGAGTTGGATTAAAGACAACATCAAACAAAACAGCTATGGTGGGAAGGAGGACCTTAACGTAGATTTTGACCACGGCACATCTCACGTATCTGTCATCGATGCAGACGGCAATGCAGTGGCGGTGACCAGCAGCATTAATGATTAGTATGTTATCTGAAAGATCCAGTTAAAACTATTTACAGGCTTCACTGCAGATGACTTTTAGCTGTCCGTTTAGTAATAAAACAAGTCTGCATAGATTTTGGCTAATCAGTATTGAAGAGTGGCCATGTCTTTCAGTAGGGGACTGTTAATACACAAAGCACACAAACACCCTGCCACCTATCACTAATAATATCTAACATGTTGAAAGATGTCAGGCAGAGTAAGTAACTGTTGAGCAACTACTAATGTGGAAATACCTCATAAAGCAAGGTAGAATCTGGCAAGGTAGATTCAGTGGCGATTCTGATAGATTTGCTGATCAATACAACAACTGCATTTTTACAAAACCTGCATGAAATTTGTACTTGATCAGACTGAAGTAGTTAGTGATGCATTGTAGCCAACATACCTTCTGTATGTGTAGATGATCTGCCAAAATGCTAACCAGTTAACGTAATATCTTTGTAACACAGTCCCTCCCCTGCCGTCCAAAGCCATGCCTCCTGAAACATGAACGCGCACCATAAAGACAACAGCAGACAAACCACTAGTTCATGTCATTCACCAGCTAGAAATGTAGTTAGTGTTTGCCCGTCGGTGTGCAGGAATTACACTCATTACTAAGCCATACTTACATGCTATTTCAGAGCGAATATTCAGAGTAGCGATGAACAATATGGAGAGCGCATCACAGGCTGTCATTGTTCAGAAATGACCCATTGTGAATTTAAAACCAACTTGAACTCAGGCTAGGCGAAATAGTGCTATTTACTGATGTTTTGTTGTTAAACTGAATATAAATCTACATTATCGATGCTGTCAAAGGCCCTTATGAAACTGAACTTAGTCACATCAATCTATCGCTGGAAGATTTCCCATGAATAACCCATTCATAACAATTCAATCTACATCAGTTCTGCGTGACTGAAATAGTTTTAAAACAGAACATGACCTGTCTAACAGAAATACTTCAGCCATGGTGTCGTCTTTCCTCCAGCGTGCAAAACTCACTCCAATATTGATTCAGGATTTAAAACGTTTTGATTCAGCGTGATTTTACCGCGACTGTGATTGTCTTGTGTGCACATGAACGTGGGGTGCGCATGTACACATGCATGTGCAAATGGTGGATCTGCGTGAAGAGATGCGCAGTGAATCTACATTTGCTGACAGACAGTTTGGGCTACTTATCGGAATTATGGGAGATGTCGGCTCGACAATATTTAATTGGTTGAGCATTTTTTAGTTTTATGTCTCACCCAGAATATAAAAACACATAAACATATTTAGATCATTTACTTTAATCATTACTATTGGACTGTGAAGAGACTTTCAACCAGCACAACAACACTTCAAGAGTTCACACTTAGCTGATGATTGGTAATAAGCTTGTTTGGCATGTTGTCCCGGGAGAGAGCCCTGAGCTCATGAGATCCTCGAGCCTGGGGCTCCCTTCCATTTGCAGGGGAAAGGGGAGTTTGAGCTCAGGTAGATCTCAAGACCCCCCGCCCCCTCTGCTGCTTAAGGATTGCTAAGGTGGTGTGTTGCTGGAGGAATTTGAATATGGTGCTTATTTGGTTTAGTCAATTTACTTAAGTCTCATGTTTTTGAACTGTGGGAGGAAACCGGGGAAACCCGGAGAAAACCCACGCAAGCACGAGGAGAACATGAACTCCACACGGAAATGCTGTCCGGCCGGGTAGAGATCCGAGCCAGAGGCATTCTTGCTGTGGGGCCACAGTGTTAGCCATTGGGCCGCCGTGCTGCCGTATAGAGGAAAAGAGGAGGAGAGGGGGTGGAAGGGGGGATTGGTCGAGACGAAGATGACCAAAGGTGAGATGCTTGGTTATTTATACCGAGTTAGGAATCATCTGATTGTTAGTTTGTACATTAGCTTGACTCAGGGCCAGCCGTGTCAATCATAAGCACGTGATCCTCTCAAAATTAGTTTATAAATAAACTTCACATGTGTCTGAAGACCATCACCTATCGCAGCTTTACCAACTGCATGGAGCAAGACATAACGAGGAAAGAGAGGTACGAATCTTGTTGTCCGATCTTTGGTGGAAAAAACAGAAAACAAGAACGTCCATTATACACAGAGAAAAATCCAAATACTTTACATGGAAAATAGAATGTTTTTATAGACTGATGAAGAAATGGAGCTATATATAGATATAAGATTGTGGCGGGTTAGAGGGAAAACATTCACACAGAGGGTTGTTGTACAGACTTTTCCCCGGAGGGTGATTTATTTACAGGTAGAGTGTAAGGTGAATAGGGGTGTGAAGGTGCTCTTCTGGCCAGGAAGTGTGCAGGTGCTCGGGGGATAGAGAGTGGGGCCGTGATGGGTTGGGCGGTGGTTCAACAGGTTAGCTGCTTGAGTCCGCTGGGAGAAAGAGAGAGACACAGAGGTTAGCGCTGGAGTCATTGGGAGAAATGAAGCTCACCCTTGGTTGTTCCGACGCTGATGACTCCCAGCTGTGGTTGATCTGCTGTGATGAGAAGGCAGCTGGGATGAATTTGGGACCATGGCGATATTGCATCAGTATACTCGCCACAAAGATATATAGGACTTTTAAACTAGAGTTAAAGTTGTAGTTTTTTGTTTTGTTTTTGTATATATATAAAGCATTGTTTCTTTGTGGTTCTTTTTCATTTTGTCATCTGTATATATATATATATATATATATATATGTGTGTGTGTGTGTGTGTGTGTGTGTTTTCTCACAGTTTTGGTTCTGCTGTGATGTCAGAATGTACAGGCATTATATTTAATAACCAGATGTCGGATTACACTTATATGAAATCTGAAATTAACAAAATTAAACCAGGTAAAGAAAAATTGGCTTCAATGTATTTAAATGAGTTACAGTATTAAGCTAAATCACCTAATGCAAATGTTGTGACATGCTCTTTGTTTTTGGACCAGGTAAAAGGCCACTTTCATCAATGTGTCCCACAATAATACTGGACAAAACAGACAGCAAGAAAGTGAGAATGGTGGTTGGAGGTGCCGGAGGGACCAATATCACCACATCTGTGGCTCAGGTGAGACAGATAAATCAACAGATCACTACTATTTAAGCATTACTCAACTTTACACAGCATGCCTACATCAGCACCAAATGGAAAGCATATTAATATAGTCAAATTTGATTTATTATTCTCTACATGTCGTTAAAATATTATTATATATATTTTTTGGTGGGGGAGATTTTAAAAAGTATTCGTCTATTATCGATTTCTCTCATACCAGGTGATCCTAAACTACCTGTATTTTGACTATGACCTGCTGTGGGCTGTCGCAGAACCCAGAGTTCAGATCACACAAAATTGGACACATGTGGAGGAGGGATTTGATTCGGTAGGATTTTCCACACTTCATGACCAACGCTTGCCATGCAAATTATTCAGTAAATAATTTATTAAAAAATTATTAATATCAGAAAGGTGATGATACTAACAGTCTTTATGCTGTATTTATGAATGCAGTGTGTGATTTCTGGCTTGGAGAAGAGGAATCATACTATTGTTTATGACACCGAATTATCAATGGTCCAGGTGGTTGCACGACAAGGAGACAAGATCTGTGCTGTTTCTGACCCGAGGAATGGTGGATATCAGATGCTGAGCACAGCTTCTGTGTTTCTGCTGCTGTTGTCAGCCATATTTTCTCGTGAAATAGCAGTCCAATAGCAGCTCCAGAATGATTTGTTTGGATTTTGTATAGACACTACTAAACAGGGCCTAAATTTAACACTTGCTAAGCTGCAAAATTGCCATGGCAGGTTGGTTAGTTACAAGTATTTTTTTATTATTATTGTTCACTCCGAATGCAATGGTCAAATGGCACGAATTTCTTTGTACTTACAAATATATGCAAAGCGACGCACAACACTGTTATGTTTCCTAATAACACTGTTTCTAGTAATAATAATTCTTTAAAAATAAAGACAATCAAATAATAATAATATGTACTCTCTTTACCCAAATAATGTGCCTCAACTCCAAATCAGTAATGGTTTTCAATGACATATACTTTTGACAATTGAACAAGAACCAAAAAAAAATTGCGCTAGTCATTTCAAACCAGAACTGAGATAATGCACGTACAGTATAATGGCATGTACAAATATCCACATGGTTCATTTTTACCGATCAAATCAGTGGTCATTGGCATGTACAGCAAAATGTTAGTTTTAGGCCCAGCTAATGAAACTGGAGCAGGTAAAAATAATTTGTTATTGTCATTTTTTTTCAGCTTAGTCCCTTTATTAATCTGGTGTCACCACCGCGGAATGAACCGCCAACTTATCCAGCACATTTTTAAGCAGCGGATGCCCTTCCAGCCGCAACCCATCCCTGGGAAACATCCACACACACTCACTCTCATACACTACGGACAATTTAGATTACCCAATTCACCTGTACTGCATGTGTTTGGACTGTGGGGTAAACGGGAGCACTTGGAGGAAACCCACGTGAACGCAGGGAGAACATGCAAACTCCACACAGAAACACCCACTGACCCAGCCGAGGCTCGAACCAGCGACCTTCTTGCTGTGAGGGTCTACTGTGCCACTGCGTCGCCTATATCACAAAATGTATTTCTAAAAATGTTTCTGATTTTCACAGTAGTATTCCAGCAGTTTTTTATTATTATTATTATTATTTTTATTTAGCTTTCTTAATGCTGTTGCTTTAAAATTTGCTTAAAATTTACAGACCAATTAAAATATCCTCAAGGCAAAGTTGATATGTGTATTGCAATATATATATATATATATATATATATATATATATATATATATATAATAAGTGTTTTGTAATCGTTATCATTGTTTTGTTTTGTCAATTTGCCATTGGTGAATAAATACTGAAATGAGTAAATGCACTGTTCTTTACTGCAGATTTGAGTAACTGATAACCAAGAACATAAAAAAGAGCAATTTCAGTGATTATGAGTCTGAGTGGAAGGGGAAACTCTATTTTCACTGGTTTTAAATGTAAATGGTTCATGTATTAAAAGGTAAATAAAGGATATCATATAAACCCTGACAGTGCACAAAAATATCTGGCAACAATCATGCTCAAATACAAGACATATAAAACAAATCATGCTCAATCAGTGTATTGTATGTAAAATCTGTATGCTTTATGCTAATTCATTCACTTTACAACTACACGTTTGGACCAAAGGGCTGTAAATAAAAAGAACAACACAAGAATAACAGATGAATCGCATAAAACAAAGCACAATATGATAATAAATCAGATAATAGCAACCTCTCAAAGGCTAATAAGTAGAAAAAGACGTTATCTCTCCAAATATATCCCGATTTCATTTAATAGAAAGAAGATTTTTTTTCAACACATTTCTAAACATAATAGTTTTAATATCTCATCTCTAATAACTGATTTATTTTCTCTTTGTCATGATGACAGTAAATAATATTAGACTAGATATTCTTCAAGACACTTCTGTACAGCTTAAAGTGACATTTAAAGGTTTAACTAGGTTAATTGGGGTAAAGTTAGGGTGATTAGGCAAGTCAATGTATAACAGTGGTTTGTTCTGGAGACAGTCTAAAACTAATATTGCTTAATAATAATATTGACCAAAAATGCTTTTTAAAAATAAACAAAGTGAAACAAATAAGACTTTCCCAAAAGAAAATATATTATTAACAGAGATACTGCAAATATTCCCTTGCTCATTAAATATGACGTGGTAAATGTTTTAAAAAGAATAAATATTGCGCAGGAGGGCTAATAATTTTGTCCTCAATTGAATAAGCATATATAGTGTTGGAGAAATAAAGTAATCTTTTAGAACCTTCACTTTAGCCTGTAATGACGCTCTGCGCCACTAGGGGGAGTTTCTGTTTGTGCTAGTGGAGGTAAAGAAAAGACGGAAAGACGCACCTTCAGCAGGTAAAACCGAAACTGATAGAAGGAAATAAACAGACGCCATTTCGAGACTTTAGACCTTTCCACTCTGTTTAATCGGTTGTTCATTTTATGGTAAGTTCAAATATATCTGATATACTGTGTGATCATAATAAAGCGCCGTATTAAATATGCCTATTCTCTTTTTACCCAAATAATAGCCTGTTAGCCTATATTAGCATGTTTACAAAAAAGCCTCGTTGGCGTTAGCATGTTTAGCCTAACTTATTTTTATATTCAGCTATCTTTGTTGTCTTAATACTGAAAGCAGACCAAAAAGACGTGGTTGTACAAACTTAACAAAAAACTATTCCTTCAGTGTTCACGTCACAAATTTAGGCTTGTCAGACTTGTTTACTGCTTTAGTAAATCGAGTAAACAGAACTGTAGAACAGCTAGTTGAGTTGAACTTCAGCTCTAATACCTTAAATAAAAGTAGAGTTTCTGTATAAATGTTAAGTGTGTTCAATTTAGTTCATGCTATATAGTTTTTAGCCCCTTTTTATTAAAAAGTTTTAATCCTTCACCACAGTAATGTGTAGCCTATGTTGACTGAGTGATAGTTTGATAAACCACATCACACTGTTTATCTGTTTGGATTGAGGTAAAACTACTGATAGTCGTTAAAGTAAATGAAGAGCAGAAACATGATGAATGACAGTCGGTGACTCACAATTGTATAAGGAAAGTTCCAATTCTAAACATATGGTTTAAAGATTTTGTGGCTGAACATGTTTATAGATAAATTCACTAATTAGCCAAACTAAGTAGGAAAAATTCAATATTCATGTTATTCACTTGAAGAAGAGGAGAATGTGTGTGTTCAATAAAAGATGTTATGTTAAATACATATATTCAAAGACAAAACTGCAGTATTACTAACATTGAACTGGTTATAAAATTAATGTAAACTTGATATTTCTGTAGACATTTTCAATTCTAACAATTCTAGGATTTTAAATAAAATGTGTGATGCTTTAATAGCTTTACAAAACAGTCACTGTACATTAATATTTACACAGAGAAACATTTTTACTTTATTATTTTGGCACTGTGGTCAGTGCCAAACGGAAGTTAATTGTGCTTTATACAAAAACTTGACTTACTATTATACTACATGAAATGTTACTATTATAATGCAATTAAATCCAGATTAAATCTGTACATTGGCTTCATGTATATACTCCCAAACTTAATTAATACTTAATTATGCCTACTACATAATTTATTTAAGTGTTTCTGCATGGATTGTCTAAAATCAGTGTACTCTTTTAGTAAATGAGAGCAGGTGAACACTAAAATGAGTCTTCAAAATGAGTCCGAAGATGAGGATTCAGCATCTCCTGGATCAAGCTGTGTGTCTATGAAGAGTGATCGGTCCATGATGATGATGCCTCCTGAACTCAGTGATGCACCAGTGACCTCTGACCTCAGGTAAGACACTGGTCATTTCAACATTGACAGAGGAGTTTGTCTGAAAACTAAAGTCACTTTTCACAGAGATTTAAAAGACCAATTTCAATGAACACATCTCATGTTCATTTAAATGTTATTATTAATAAATATCTGCACTTTTACCTGCTACTTCTTTAAATTCTTTAAAAAAAATTTTATTTGAATCCTTTGTCTCTCTATCAGCAGGAGACAGAGATCAGAGTCTCCAGAATACAGCCGTGTGTCTCTGAAAAGTGATCAATCCAAGGAGGGAAATCCTCCTGACCTCAGTGATGCACAAGTGACCTCTGACCTCAGGTAAGACACTGGTCATATCAACATTGACAAAGGAGTTTGTCTAAAAACTAAAGTCACCTTTCACAGAGTCAAAAGACCAATTTCTAATAATGCTAATCTCATGTTTTTTTTAATGTTATTGTTAATAAATATCTGCACTTTTACCTGCTACTTCTTTAAATTCTTTTAAGATTCTTTATATTTTAATCTCTTGTCTCTCTATCAGCAGGAGACAGAGATCAGAGTCTCCAGAATACAGCCGTGTGTCTCTGAAAAGAGATCGATCCAAGGAGAAAAATCCTCCTGACCTCAGTGATGCATTAGGGACCTCTGACCTCAGGTAAGACACTGGGATAAGATATTATTGTGCAGATATGAGATATAAGATATGATTTACAGTGCAGTCCAGCTGCCTGCACTGAGTGAGGGAAAAAGAAAACACATGCACCTCCCTGCATTCATACAGATTACATAAACTCAGAATATTTGTTTTACAGGTGACAAGCCTCATTTAAAAGCAAACGTTCTCATGTCTAAAGTTTGTGTGAGAATTATTTGCTAAGTTACAGTTCGTTTTCTGATGCATTTCATATTGGACTTCACTGAGAGACACCAGAAAGCACAACCTCAACATTTCAGTTTTATTGTGGGTCCACAAACTTAAAAATAAACACTAAACGGTTTATAAAGACGTATAACATCTGAATGACTACATTTGACAGTATATTTGGTTTATTTTTCACTGGCTTGACAAAAAAGACTTCTATCATATGTCATCGAGTAGTGAAGTGAAGAGAGTATTGTCAAGTATAGTTAACCACATGAAAACTATTAGCTTTTGTACAGCAGTGGCACAGTGGTTAGCACTGTGGCCTCCCAGCAAGAAGGTTGCTTGTTCAAGTCCCGGCTGGGTCAGTTGGCATTTCTATGTGGAGTTTGCGTGTTGGCGTGGGTTTCCTCCAGATGCTCCGGTTTCCCCCACAGTCCAAACACATGAGCTATAGGGAAATTGAGTAAGCTAAATTGGCCGTAGATTAAAATGGCTTGGGATTAATCCACTTTATAAATGAATTCTTTGGTGCCTTTAATTTATACAGCAAGTGCTCCAATTATTTTTCTTTTTCACCTAGTGGTGTGTCTGTAAAGGGCAGCAGATCCATGGAGAAACGTTTTAGATTTAATGAACTAGGGGCCTGTGACTACATTAAAATAAACATGTGATTGCTGATATGCTGTAGTGTATGCTGGAATTGCCAGTTCGGGTCCCCATCAGAAAAGTTTGTGGTGCCATGTAAACCCTAATCCCCTGACATAAAAAAAAGAGTACGCAACATGTCATTCATTCATTCATTCATTCATTCATTCATTCATTCATTCATTTTCTGTTCAGCTTTGTTCCTTTCTTAATCTGGGGTCGCACATGTTTTACACAGCGGATGCCCTTTCAGCCACAACCCATCACTGGGCAACACATATACACAATCATTCACACACACACACTATGGACAATTTAGCTTACCCAATTCACCTGTACCGCATGTTTTTGGACTTGTGGGGGAAACCGGAACACCTAGAGGAAACCCGGGGTGACAACGGGGAGAACATGCAAACTCCACACAGAAACACCAACTGACCCAGCCGAGACTCGAACCAGCAACTTTCTTACTGTGAATCGATTGTGCTACCTACTGTGCCACCGTTCTGCCCCTGCAACATTTCTATGGGAACAAATGTATTTTTTCAGGATATTTAACCTTATAATTGGTACAATTTTTCCTGTTTTAAGTTTTAGCAGTCAAAAGATACCTGAGGTGGTCAGATCTGTCCAGTCTTCTGCATCCAACAATCAGACTTGTATAATTCAGGAAAATACAGAAACACCCCTGCAGATACAAACACTGGTGACTGGAGATCTGCAGAGTGTTAAAGATCAGCACAAAACCAGCATGAAGAATAAATATGAGAGATTACTTGAGGGAAACAAACTAAATCAGAATAAAACTCGCCTGAACCGGATCTACACCCAGCTGTACATCATAGAGGGAGAGAGTGAAGGAGTGAATGAAGAACATGAGGTTTTACAGATGGAGAAAACAGCCAGAACAAAACACTCACAACACACTCCAATCTACTGCAATGACATCTTTAAAGAGGAGAAAGAGCAAATCAAGACTGTTCTTACTAAAGGCATCGCTGGAATCGGAAAAACCGTCTCTGTGCAGAAGTTCATTCTGGACTGGGCCGAGGGAAAAGCCAATCAGGATGTAGATTTCATGTTTGTGCTTCCATTTAGAGAGCTGAACTTGATTAGAGATCATCAGTACAGTCTTCACAGACTTCTGCTGGACTTTCATCCTGAACTTGAAGATCTGGAGCCCAAGATTTATGAGGAGTGTAAAGTTGTGTTCATCTTTGATGGTCTGGATGAAAGCAGAATCACACTGATGTTTTCAGACGCTCAGAAAGTTTGTGCTGTGACTGAGACTTCATCAGTGGCTGTGTTGATGTCAAAGCTGATGAAAGGAGAGCTGCTTCCCTCTGCTCTTATCTGGATCACCTCCAGACCAGCAGCAGCCAATCAGATCCCCTCCAAATACATCAAGCGTCTGACAGAAATTCAGGGATTCACTGAGCCTCAGAAGGAGGAATATTTCAGGAAGAGAATCAGTGAGCAGCATCAAGCCAGCAGAATCATCTCACACATCAGAAGAGCAAGAAGCCTCGACATCATGTGCCACATACCCGTCTTCTGCTGGATCTCATCCACTGTGCTTCAGAATCTCCTGGAAGAAGATCTGAGTGCAGAAATCCCTCAAACTCTGACTGAAATGTACATCCACTTCCTGCTGATTCAGATCAACATGAGGAATCAGAAGTATGAAGAGAGAGATCCAGAGAAACTCCTGCAGTCCAACAGAGAAGTGATTGTCAAACTTGCTGAAGTGGCTTTCAAACAGCTGATGAAGGGAAATGTGATGTTCTATGAGGAGGACCTGATTGAGAGCAGCATAGACGTTTCTGACGCCTCAGTGTATTCTGGGATTTGCACTGAGATCTTCAAGGAGGAATCTGTGATTCATCAGAGGAAAGTCTACAGTTTCATCCATCTGAGCATTCAGGAGTTTTTGGCTGCTTTTTATGTGTTTTACTACCACATAAGCAACACCACTATAGCATGTTTTGATTCACTGCATAAACTCCATGAAAGAGTAGTTGATGAAGCCTGTGAGAATAAAACTGGCTATCTGGATCTGTTCCTGCGGTTCCTGCTGGGCGTCTCACTGGAGTCCAATCAGAGACTCTTACAGGATCTACTGACACGCAGAGAGAAGAGCTCAGAGAGCATCAGGAGAAGCACACAGTACATTAAAGAGAAGATCAGAGATGGACATGGACTCTCCACTGAAAGATCCATCAATCTGTTCCTCTGTCTGCTGGAAGTGAAAGATCAGACTCTGTCCAGAGAGATTCAGGAGTTTGTGAAATCAGACAAACAGTCAGAGAAGAAACTCTCTCCTGCTCACTGCTCAACAATCGCCTACATGCTTCAGATGTCAGAGGAGGTGCTGGATGAGCTGGAGCTCCAGAAATACAACACATCAGATGAGGGCAGAAGAAGACTGATACCAGCCGTCAGCAACTGCACAAGAGCTCTGTGAGTGTTTAATCATATATACATTTTATGTGAATGTCAATTACAAAAAAATGCACATATTTTGAAAAAAGAGTCGGAAATAAATGAATTTTCATTTGTTTTGCCCTCTTTCAGTCTTGCTGGCTGTAATCTCACTGCTCAGGATTGTGAAATTGTGTCGTCAGTTCTTCAATCCTCAAACTGTGTCCTGAGAGAGCTGGACCTGAGTAACAATGACCTGCAGGATTCAGGAGTGAAGCTGCTCTCTGATGGACTGAAGAGTCCAAACTGTCAGCTGGAGATACTGAGGTATTACATTTACATTTTGTCGTTTAGCAGACACATTTATCAAGCAATACCCTAATTGACTAATACAAATCGGCAACATAGACATGCTCCTAGTAAGTAGTATTTCTTAGGAGCAATCACTATCTGTTCATTAGCTACTACAGCAGGGCAGTTCTCGAGATCTACCTGAGCTCAATCTCCCCTCTCTCCTTGCAAATAGAAGAGAACCCCAGGCTCAAGGATCTTATGAGCTTAGGGCTCTCTCCCAGGACAGCATGCTAAACAAGCTTTATAATCAATCATCAGCTATGTGTGAATTCTTGAATCAAGTGCTCAAGAAGATCCCAGCCGTTTGAACGAAACCAGTGAGTTAGCATTCCGTTTGGGATTGGGAAGATTGTTCCACCAGTTAGGAACAGTGAATGAAAATGTTTTGGAAAGTGATTTAGAGCCTCTCTGTGATGGTACCATGAGACAATGTTCACTTACTGAAGGAAATATCAGATCTTTTTGATGTCATAAAGTGCAAAACTGTGTGATTGAGCTGTGTTTTGTAATGTACTCTTTAATGGACAGATGGTCATCAAAGATCACCCCAAGATTCCTTAGTGAATTAGATGGGATAATAGTAGATGATCCCAGCTGGATAGAGAAATTATGGGAAGACGAAGTTCAGGTTTCAGGGGGGCAAGAACAGATCAGGGATTAGAGGAAAGAGTGCATGCTGGCCTAGTTGAAAGAAGACAGATCTCTTCTAGGCAGGAGGTTAAAGTATAGCAGAAGGTTTTCACTGCACTCATAATGCCAGGAATCAGAATTGGTCAACCCAGACTCATTCTGAAAATGTAGTCCCGCGGATGTTTCTGGAGACCGCAAATTATGTATCCGGAGGTATGTATGGCTGCATTTTATTTTTTAAGCAAACGCTACAGGGCGGTATGACGCTGTTCCTTTTGGCACTTACCGACTAACCGCTTACCTCCATGTGGAGGGCTTTCCCGCTGCAACCAGTTTGTCCAGTTAGCTTGTCGTGTACGTCAGCGGACTTTAGACGCAGAGAGGAGTTGACCATGACGACAACTGTGTTCGAGTCCAGGGAAGAGCAGTTCCAGAAATCAGGTAAGACAAAAACAGAATCCAAAAAATAAAACGAATGAGTGAATAACAGGTAAAATCCGAAAACGTGAAAATCAGACGAGGGCTTTTCTTTTTCTGGACGCCTTTTGTTAAACGTCGGTTGGGTTTAGGGAAGTAAGCAGGCTTCAGTAAAATCAGTAAAATTGGTTGGGTTTAGGGAAGGAGGAGGGCGAGTCAGTCGATTGGCCGGTCGCTCAATCAATCATTCAGTCATTCAATCGGTCGATAGCGGCCTCTGGTGGGTTTACGCGAAAACACCACGGGCCTGAACGGCACTCGTGAGAGACATTTGAGATGCGTAAAAAAGCGTATACTGTGGCCACTCACGGATTCGCGAAAACAAAAACTGCAAAAATACACACCTCCCGGGACGTATTTTGCAGTCTCCAGAAACGTCCAAGGGACTACATTTTCAGAATGAGCCTGGGTTGGAATTGGTTGTGAACGGAAAGAGACAGTGTAACTCTGGTGTGTTGATGACAGAGAATGCGATTGCATCTAGACTAATTAGGAGGTTGGTGGTGTGATTGTGGGAAGCAGTAAGTCAAAAGTAATGGTAAATTGATCTGAAATGTGCAACAACTGTGACATTTTATGGAGTGCAACATCTTGTGTGTGTATATATAAGATCCAGGTGATTGCCAGATTCATTAGTACCTGTGGTGGTAATCCATCTGAGGTTGAGTGATGTATTGAGAGAATGGAAGTTAATACAATAAGGTTTCTCAAGATGAAGTTTGTATTATTTATAATATATAGATAAAAGATAACGTACAGTCAGCTGTTGATTCTGTGTGTCTGTAGATTATCTGTTTGTCTGTGTTTCTGTAGGTTGTCTGGCTGTATGGTGACAGAGGAAGGCTGTGGTTTTGTGTCTTCAGCTCTGAGTTCAAACCCCTCACACCTGAGAGAGCTGGATCTGAGCTACAATCACCCAGGACAATCAGGAGTCCAGCTGCTCCAACACACACTGGAGGATCCACACTACACACTGCAGAAACTCAAGTAAGTGGGGCAGTAATGACTCATGTGTCTCTGTGTGTATGTGAGTGGGGTTGCCTAAGAAGGACCTTATGGCACTGCCATATCACACAGAGGCTTAAATATAAATGGATAACAATATTAACTTATCAAATATGTTCTGCTAATTTTTATTGTTACATTTTTTACATGTTGTTGCCTCTGTATAGTTTGGACCATGGAGGACTTTCATGTATCACACCTGGACTGAGAAAATGCAAGTTCCCTCTCTCTCTCTCTCGCACACACACACACACACACACACACACACACACACACACACACACACACACACACACACACACACACCTGTGCATATTTAATGATACCATAGATGATGTGGTCTGTGCTCTTGTGTTCAGATGCCCGTTTTCTCACACTGGATCCAAACACAACACACACTCAACTCATCCTGTCTGATGAAAACAAAACAGCAAGATGTGTGACAGATCCTCAGCCGTATCCTGATCATCCAGACAGATTTAAGACCAATGAGCAGGTTCTGTGTAAAGAGACTCTGTCTGGACGCTGTTACTGGGAGGTGAAATGGACCGGCTCTGGTCATATAGGGGTGGCCTATTATGGCATTGACAGGAAAAGTGGGCTTGACTCTTGGTTTGGACTCAATGAAAACTCCTGGAGCCTCTACTGCAGTGATACAAATTACACAGTCTGGTACAATAATAAGAGCACAGATATTATTGCTCCTTCATCTTGTATTAATAGAGTAGGAGTGTATGTGGACGTGCCGTCCGACTGTCTGTCCTTCTACAGTGTCTCTGACACAAACACACTCACACACATACACACATACAACACCACGTTCACTGAACCCCTCTATACAGGATTTAGCATTTATCCTGAATCTTCAGTGACTCTTTGTCAGATTTAACAATAATGGAAGCACATCTCCACCATCTCAAAGGTCATTGTATTATGTTATTTATAGTTCAATAACAAGTTTACAATTGTGACGTTTTAAAAGTTGCAGAATTATAAGTGTGAGCTAATAATAGTTGCGTAATAGTATGTGATGATGCACTGTGAGATATAGTCAGATTGTAATGTATATCTGGAATTTGAAATATAAAGTTGCAGTTAAGAAATAGCTGCAATTTTCAGATTAAATGCACAACATAAAGTGACAACTGCCAGAAATAAATCCACTTATAAAAGTACTTCAAGAGTTCACACGTAGCTGATGATTGATTATAAAGGGTGTTTGGCATGCTGTCCCGGGAGAGAGCCCTGAGCTCAGGAGATCCTCAAGCCTGGGGCTCCCACCCATTTGAGGGGAGTTTGAGCTCAGGTAGGCCTTGAGAACTCCCCCACTTATTATGGTTATTGATGAGTTAGGAATTGCTGCACTGTAAAAAATGTTCCACACAATTCGTTCATGTTGTCTCAACACAAATTAAGTTAACACTTTTAACATATTTATGTGGATTCAACATAAAAAAAATTAAGTTGCCCCAATGAAACCTCAGGAGTTGTGTTGTTTCAGCTGATTTTAAATAAGTAGTTTGAACGAGCACAAAAATTATTATTTTTTGAATGCAGAAATGCCGGCTGGCCCGGTAAGGGCTTGAACCAGTGTCATTCTTGCTGTGAGGCAACAGTGCTAACCACTGGGCTGCCATGCCCCCCTATGTGATGAAAAGCTCTGGTTATTTATAGTGAGTTAGGATTCGTCTGATTGGCGCGATATGTGTAGCTAATGCGGGACCTGCCGTGGTCAATCATAAACATGTGATCCTTTTGAAAATTATACATTTATAAATAAACCTCACAATGTCGTTATTACAAGAACAGACATCATCAAAATCTTACAAGCAATTTGTAAGGATATTAATAGTTATAAACTGAACATAAAGTATTTACATATGAATTTTCAGTTTTAAGACTTTCTGTGCTATGTTTAATAAATGTTCCTATGGAGTAATGAACGTCAGCTCACACAAGTGCAGATAAAAGATGTGACCGGTACTGACTGATTTTCTGTTTTAACTCAGGTATATAATATTACTTTAACTACCTGTTTTTTTGTGAGTCTATTCAAGTAATATGCTTTTGCTATATAATACTTTCTGTTGAGCACATAGCTAGCACATGGAGAGGCTGTTTCAAACTTGTTTGTGTTTATATCAAAAGCAAGAATAAAACAGATCAATGAAAACCTGCTGCTTGTGTAATGACACACATGCATAGAAGAGAGAGAGGACTTCACACAAACACACACACACACACACACACACACACACACACTCTCTCTCTCTGCTCTGCTCAATCCCATGTCTTTCTGATTTCTCCTATCATCAATCAGTCTGTTTTCATTCTCTGCATATTTTTTCTAGTTTCTGCATTGAGTTTTATTTTTTATCCATATATTAGAGGACCGAATTTGTGAAGGAAAGTCCTTATGGAGGAAGGTCCTTACCCCAGGTGGAGGAGTTCAAGTATCTTGGGGTTTTGTTCACGAGTGAGGGAAGGATGGAGAGTGAGATTGACAGGTGGATTGGTGCAGCAGCAGCAGTAATGCAGCCGATGTACCGGTCCGCTGTGGTAAAGAAGGAGCTGAGCCGAAAGGCAAAGCTCTCGATTTACTGGTCAATCTACGTTCCTATTCTAACCTATGGTCATGAGCTGTGGGAGGAGCTCGGAGTAGAACCGCTGATCCTCCACATTAAGAGAGGTGGCTCAGGCATCTGTTCCGGATGCATCCTGGATGACTACCTAGAAAGATGTTCCAGGCATGTCCCACAGGGAGGAGCCCTCTGGGAAGACCCAGGACATGCTGGAGGGTCTATGTCTCTTGGCTGGTCTGGGGGCGCCTCGTGATCCCCCAGAGGAGCTGGAGGAAGTGTCTGGGGAGTAGGAATCTGGGGTTCACTCCAGAGACTGATGCCCCCATGACCTGGCCCTGGGAAAGCGGATGAAAATGAATGAATCAATGAAAGAATGTATGCTAAAGGTCACCTAATGAATTTTAAAGTGCAACTGCTCCCAAGAAATGCACCATTTTTACAACTGTAGATAGAGCGACTGATAGAAAGTAAGATTGAGATATAATAATTGAGAAAGCTTGCTCACTGCAGAGCCAATGGGTGGAGATTGACATCACAGTTGCCGAACATAACTCCACCCATTAGTTCAACAGAAGAATTGATCAGCTCAGGCTCCACCCACAGAGTAGGAACTGGGTATTATTTGATTCTACGATGAGCTGCTTTTGAAGGGTGAAATCATTAAACCTGTGTGTCAATCCTGGGGTCTATTTTAAACACCGTTTTATTTAAACAGCAGGTTTTGGGGTAAGTTCTTTACCTTTTCTTGATTTAACCATGTGGTCATATAAAATGAGTTGCAGGTTGAGTCTTTGGTCATTGTTCTTATTTTGACAGACTTTTTTTGTGTGTGCTAGATTGTGAATTCCTATTTAGCTAACCTTTCTGAATATTCTAATATTCCAGCAGTTTTTACAATAATTTTTGCTATGTTTGATGTTTATTTTGTCAACTTTTCCCCCTCTCCCCCACCTCCTCCAGGTAATATCCCAGACGCTTTTACATTAAGCAGATTCTTTCAAAGCACAATGACTTACAGTGTGATTCTGTCACAAAGGCAACAGAAAAAACAACTTCCCTTAGCATTCACTGTTCCTCTATGTTGACTAAATACTGTTAACTATGGTACAAAGAAATGTCTGTTCACATCAGGAGCTGTATCTATAATTATTATAGCTAATAATCTTATGGTACTTCCTAATTCTTTGAGAATAGTGAAGTCCACACCACAGCTACATTGAATTAACTATAGTTCCCCACTGAGCTTAAACATTTGGAGAATACCAAGCACAAGCACATGCTCAGAATAAACCTTATTGTTTGCTGATGATCTCTAATGTTGTTGTTAATATAGTGTTTCAGTGAGCAGGATTTAAATGGACCGTTTACTTAAATTTAACGTCTCATCATTTACTCACCTTCAAATTGGTCAGAATCAATGAAAGTTTTGTTCATAATTAGAAAGGTTTGAAGTTTCTGTTCCTCAGTTGGAAGTTTAGTTAAGTGTTATAAAAGCGTTGTTAAACTAACCTTGAGAAGAGATATGATTGCTTTATTTGATGGGGATATTTTATTTATTGGTTTAAAGATAATGGATCTTCACAAATTCGATAATGTGGACTTTAACAAGAAGGCAAGCCATTCTGTTCAGGTTGAGCACCATGGCTTCAGACTTGGAGATTGCTCATTCTTTTCTATGCTGCTTCACACTTGACTGCAAACCATCCCAGTGCTCACAGAAAGTCCAAGACCAATGAAGCTGATAGGGCAATTTTATCTGCAAATAGCAGAGATTAAGTCCTGTAATTCTCTCCAGCCCGAAGCGGTGCTTGGAAATGCTGTTCATAAAAATACTGAACAGAACCATTGACAAAGGGCGGCCCTGTCTTACTACAACATGCACTTTGAACAAGTCAGACTTAATGCCGGCAACCCATAACAAGCACCTGCTCTAGTCATAGAGAGACAGGACACCCTTTAGCAAAGCATCCCCAAACTCCTAGTACACTGCCCACAGAACGCCACATGGGACACAACCAAATGCCCTTTCCAGGTCCATAAGGCACATGTAGACTGTTTGGGTGAACTCACACAAAACTTTGAGCACCATAGTAAGGGGATAAAAGTGGTCTGGTGTTTTCTGTGATCCAGACTAATTTTACATTGATTCTCCTGATTCTGAGGCTCTGCTATCAGTCAGACTCTCCTCTCCAGTCCCATGACATAGACTTTCATGTAGAGGCTAATAGGCATGTTGAGGCTTATGAGGCTGATCCCCCTGTGGTTGGAACACACCATTAGGACCCCCTTCTTAAAAAGGGGAACCACTACCTCAGTTGCCCCTCCAGAGGCATTGTATGTGAAATTCAAGACAACCCTACAACATCCAGAGACGTGAGGTTCTCGTGGTAGATCTCATTCACCCCAACGCCTGGCCACTGCTACACTTGCAAACATTAGTGACTTCAGCTTAGGTGATAAGTGAGTCAACCCCAGAAGAAAATTTTCAGTAGGATTGAGGAGAACATATTCCTTCCACCATTTTACATCCCCAATCAAGGTAACAGCCATCCACCTCTACAATAAACAGTGTTGGTGAAGAACTGCTTCTCCATCCTAAGACAGTCCTCTTCCATGGTCTCGTGGACCTCATTCTAGGTCAGCATAGTAAGTAGCCAGCAAGTAGCCACAGCATACTTGGTCTGCCTCTATTCATAAACTGTCTAGGGAGCCCCTTTTGCCAACCACTATAGGACTCCTTCTTCAGCTTGACAGCAACTCTTACTTCCTGTGTCCTTCACTAGGATCATGGGTTGCTGCCATGACAAGTATAAGAGGCCTTAGAGTGGCATATCCTAATGGCCACATTGGAAATGAAGGAAGAAAACATGGTCCTCTCGGACTCAGTGCCTCCCTCCAGATCCAACCAAAGCTCTCCCAGAAGTTGTTGAAAATCCCTCTTAAATATGGTACACCAAGACATGCCTAAACCAGCCTGCCATTTCTCAGCGTGGCAACTCTAGAGTAGGTGAGAGTCCAGCCCTTTTTGAGAACTTGAGTACCAGAGCCCATGGAGGTGCAGCCTACTTCTGCTCCACCTCCTCCGTGGCCTTCAAACACTGACAAATCTGCATTTCGCCATCCCCATACAACTCCTCCTGCAGGTGGAGGGTCAAATGAAAGACGGCCCTCACATTTAAAGCCAAACATTCGCATTGAAGCCCTGACCACAGGTCTGGCTCTAGTGTCCCTGGTTGCACCATAAAGTGCATCGCTTTACTTATAAAGGTTTTTTAGAGAAACAAAAAAATCCCATTGTTTTTAAAACTCATGAGCAATAAAATAAACCTTTCTAACGATCAGTAAATGTGGTCAGTTATCGCTTAAAAGTTTACTGGCATTTAGTACAGTCTCCGAATTCCAGAGGTATGTCTATGAAGAGCATATCAGTTTAATTATAAAGAATCTAAGTGACCTACTAACAAATACACTTTACAAAATGTACAGATGCTCAGGTCAATGGATTTCTGATGCTCTTTATTTGAAATTGTTTATGCAGCAGTGGACTGATCAGACCTGTCATCTATTTCCCACTACATTGGGCAAGAGAACACAGTAACTGTCCAGCAAACACAAACACGAGATTGAAGACATGCAGACAGTCAAAGACAAGCACAAAGCCAGTATGAGGAACAAGTATGATAGATTATATGAAGGAATCAAACTACAAGAGACCGAAACCCAACTGAGCAGAATCTACACACAGCTGTACATCATAGAGGGAGAGAGTGAAGGAGTGAATGAAGAACATGAGGTTTTACAGATGGAGAAAACAGCCAGAACAAAACACTCACAACACACTCCAATCTACTGCAATGACATCTTTAAAGAGGAGAAAGAGCAAATCAAGACTGTTCTTACTAAAGGCATCGCTGGAATCGGAAAAACCATCTCTGTGCAGAAGTTCATTCTGGACTGGGCCGAGGGAAAAGCCAATCAGGATGTAGATTTCATGTTTGTGCTTCCATTTCGAGAGCTGAACTTGATCAGAGATCATCAGTACAGTCTTCACAGACTTCTGCTGGACTTTCATCCTGAACTTGAAGATCTGGAGCCCAAGATTTATGAGGAGTGTAAAGTTGTGTTCATCTTTGATGGTCTGGATGAAAGCAGAATCACACTGATGTTTTCAGACGCTCAGAAAGTTTGTGATGTGACTGAGACTTCATCAGTGGCTGTGTTGATGTCAAAGCTGATGAAAGGAGAGCTGCTTCCCTCTGCTCTCATCTGGATCATGTCCAGACCAGCAGCAGCCAATCAGATCCCCTCCAAATACATCAAGCGTCTGACAGAAATTCAGGGATTCACTGAGCCTCAGAAGGAGGAATATTTCAGGAAGAGAATCAGTGAGCAGCATCAAGCCAGCAGAATCATCTCACACATCAGAAGAGCAAGAAGCCTCCACATCATGTGCCACATACCCGTCTTCTGCTGGATCTCATCCACTGTGCTTCAGAAGCTCCTGGAAGAAGATCTGAGTGCAGAAATCCCTCAAACTCTGACTGAAATGTACATCCACTTCCTGCTGATTCAGATCAACATGAGGAATCAGAAGTATGAAGAGAGAGATCCAGAGAAACTCCTGCAGTCCAACAGAGAAGTGATATTCAAACTTGCTGAAGTGGCTTTCAAACAGCTGATGAAGGGCAATGTGATGTTCTATGAGGAGGACCTGATTGAGAGCGGCATAGATGCAACTCACACCTTAACTTCTGGGATTTGCACTGAAATCTTTAAGGAGGAATCTGTGATTCATCAGAGCAAAGTCTACAGCTTCATCCATCTGAGCGTTCAAGAGTTTCTCGCTGCATTGTTTGCCTTTTACTGTTATTTATGTACAATTATGGAAGAACTAAAAAACTTACTTTTAGTACAATGTTTGCTTGAAGGTGCAGTTGATAAAGCCATTGAGAGTGAGAATGGGCATCTGGATCTGTTCCTGCGGTTCCTGCTGGGCGTCTCACTGGAGTCCAATCAGAGACTCTTACAGGATCTACTGACACACACAGAGAAGAGCTCAGAGAGCATCAGGAGAAGCACACAGTACATTAAAGAGAAGATCAGAGATGGACATGGACTCTCCACTGAAAGATCCATCAATCTGTTCCTCTGTCTGCTGGAAGTGAAAGATCAGACTCTGTCCAGAGAGATTCAGGAGTTTGTGAAATCAGACAAACAGTCAGAGAAGAAACTCTCTCCTGCTCACTGCTCAACAATCGCCTACATGCTTCAGATGTCAGAGGAGGTGCTGGATGAGCTGGAGCTCCAGAAATACCACACATCAGATGAGGGCAGAAGAAGACTGATACCAGCCATCAGCAACTGCAAAAGAGCTTTGTGAGTGTTAACCTTTAGTGTTAAAAATAGTTTGTGAATGAAACTTAATTATGGTTTTTCTCTTTTAGTCTTGCTGGCTGTAATCTCTCTGCTCAGGATTGTGAAATTGTGTCGTCAGTTCTTCAATCCTCAAACTGTGTCCTGAGAGAGCTGGACCTGAGTAACAATGACCTGCAGGATTCAGGAGTGAAGCTGCTCTCTGATGGACTGAAGAGTCCAAACTGTCAACTGGAGATACTCAGGTTTTAAGAAAATATCAAGGATAATGTACAGATGGTCATTATGTTGATGTGTTTCTAGATGATCTGTGTTTGTGTTTCTGCAGGTTGTCTGGCTGTATGGTGACAGAGGAAGGCTGTGGTTTTGTGTCTTCAGCTCTGAGTTTAAATCCCTCACACCTGAGAGAGCTGGATCTGAGCTACAATCACCCAGGACAATCAGGAGTCCAGCTGCTCCAACACAAACAGGAGGATCCACACTATACACTGCAGAAACTCAAGTAAGTGGGGCAGTATGTGCATTATAAGGTTTTACACTACTTTTCAAATACCAGTACTCTTAGTTTTAATCTTAGTTGAATGAAACACACTGCACATGTTGAATATGTTAATTTATCATTACAGTTTAAAGTTACATGTAGCTCATAGTTAGCATAAGAGCAAAATACTTGCTGATTTCTCATTTTAATAATCTTTTGTAAAATTATATCTATTTTATACAATTGTAAAACTATTTTATTGCACATTAAACTTTAGATTAAAAAAAACTGCCTGCATTGCTTGTGTTTTGGTTTTGTTCAGTTTGGACCATGGAGGACATTTCAGGATCACACCTGGACTGAGGAAATGTATGGCCATACACACACACACACACACACACACACACACACACACACACACACACACACACACACACACACACACACACACACAAACACACACTTGTGTATATTTAATGATTTGACTTTTGATGCGATTATTTCTTGTGATCAGATGCAGTTAATCTCACACTGGACTCAAACACAGCACACAATCATCTAATCCTGTCTGATGGAAACAAAACAGCAACACATGTGACAGACCCTCAGCCGTATCCTGATCATCCAGAGAGATTTGAGCAACAGGAGCAGGTTCTGTGTAAAGAGACTCTGACTGGACGCTGTTACTGGGAGGTGAAATGGAGCGGTTCTGGTCATATAGGGGTGGCTAATAAAGCGATCGACAGGAAATGTGGGAGTAACTGTCGGTTTGGACGCAATGAAAATTCTTGGAGTCTGTACTGTTATAACAAGGTTTTCTCTTCCTGGCACGATAACAAGAGCGATGATATTATAGGTCCTTCATTTCATATCAACAGAGTAGGAGTGTATGTGGACGTGCCGTCCGGCTCTCTGTCCTTCTACAGCGTCTCTGACACACACACACTCACACACTTACACACATTCAACACCACATTCACTGAAGACCTCTATGCTGGATTTGTGGTTTATCCTAAATCTTCAATGTCTCTTTTGGAGATTTAACAACCTTTTTGGGGACACCACCTCACAGGGAAACAAATGTCAGCAACTTTCCTAATAGATTATTAATTAACTAATTAACCTGTTAATTAACTTTCTCAAAACTGCAGCTAAAAGCAGATTTAAGCTAAGGCACATTTTAACACATGACTGTGCATAGTGACAATAATGCAGAGTGTAATTTTGTATTTGCGTTGTGACAATATTGAGCGATATGCTTTATATATACTGTAGGAAATGTAAGAATGAGGCTTTGGTCAAGCTACTGGATGTGGAAATGCGACCTCGTCAAACAAACCTTTAAATCCGCTGATAAACATGTGCCAAACCGCTCCCAGATCAGTCCATACACTTGTTTATCCCTTCATTACTAATCAAAATGAAAAGAGTCTGATGGATAAGAGCAACCAAACATGAAAACTTATGATGATGGTTTTCATCATGTATAAGAAAATGAAGGATTTTCTGAATGAATACACACTCACAGGCCACTTTATTAGGTACACCTTTCCAACTGCTCATTAATGCCAATCCAGCCAATCACACTGAAGCAACTCAATGCAGGCATGTAGACATGGTCAAGACGATCTGCTGCAGTTCAAAGCGAGCATCAGAATGGGGAAGAAAGGGGATTTAAGAGACTTTGAACGTGGCATGGTTGTTGCTGCTCTGAGTATTTCAGAAACTGCTGATCTACTGGGATTTTCACGCACAACCATCTCTAGGGTTTACAGAGAATGGTCCGACAAAGAGGAAATATCCAGTGAGCGGCAGTTCTGTGGGCGCAAATGCCTTGTTGATGCCAGAGGTCAGAGGAGAATGGCCAGACCGGTTCCAGCTGATAGAAAGGCAACAGTAACTCAAATAAGCACTCGTTACAACCGAGGTCTGCAGAAGAGCATCTCTGAACACACAACACGTCCAACCTTGAGGCGGATGGGCTACAGCAGCAGAACACCACACCGGGTGCCGCTCCTGTCAGCTAAGAACAGTAAACTGTGGCTACAATTCACACAGGCTCACCAAAACTGGACAATAGAAGATTGGAGAAACGTTGCCTGGTCTGATGAGTCTCCATTTCTGCTGCCACATTCGGATGGTTGGGTCACAATTTGGCCTCAACAACATGAAAGCATGGATCAATCCTGCCTTGTGTCAGCGGTTCAGGCTGCTGGTGGTGGTGTAATGGTGTGGGGGAGATTTTCTTGGCACACTTTGGGCACATTAGTGCCAATTGAGCATCGTGTCAACGCCACAGCCTACCTGAGTATTGTTGCTGACCATGTCCATCCCTTTATGAGCACAGTGTCTCCATCTTCTGATGGCTACTTCCAGCAGGATAACGCACCATGTCATAAAGCGCCAATCATCTCAGACTGGTTTCTTGAACAAGACAATGAGTTCACTGTACTCAAATGGCCTCCAGTCACCAGATTCCAATCCAATAGAGCACCTTTGGGATGTGGTGGAACAGGAGATCATGGATGTGCAGCCAACAAATCTGCAGCAACTGCGTGATGCTATCATGTCAATATGGAGCAAAATCTCTGAGGAATATTTCCAGTACCTTGCTGAATCTATGCCACGAAGGATTCTTTGCCTCTGAAGGCAAAAGGGGGTCCAATGCGGTACTAGTAAGGTGTACCTAATAAAGTGGCCAGTAAGTGTAGATGTCACATATTAATTCTTTTAACCAAACAAGAAACCTTTCAGAAGTAGATAGTTGTGTTTTAATATTATTAGAGAGAACTGAATTGTGTTGAAGATCATCATATTCAGGACAGGATTAACCAACACAATCTCATGGCAATTCGTAACTTTTTGATTTAGTCGCTAATCCGGATGAATTTGTACGATCTAATTCATACAATGTAGTATGATTTGCTCATCACCCAATGACGGTTGGGTTTAGGGGTGGGGTTGAATGCCACGCCTCTTTTTAAAATCGTACAATTTCATACGACTAAAGTTGTACGAATTTGTACAAATTAGCGACTAAACTGACAAAACGTCAAATAATTACATTTTCTTGTGAGATCAGGCTGGATTAAGAGTACATTGGGCTTTTGGCCAAAATCCAACACAAGGGCCCAATAAAGTTCTTTTTTTTTAAGTAAAAAATACTACAAGTTTTCCTATATTACTTTTTGATGTGCTAATTAATTTTATTATTATATGTTAATTATTTATTTCTCACTTTCTACTATTTGGTTTATATTTGATTATTATGTTGTATAAAAGTACTCCTTTAAACATGTAGCACAGTAATCTTCAATGATCTCTTACGAAATCCTGCTTTACAACATTTTCTGTTGTAGTGATGTGGAATTATAGTATTTTCGCCTATTATTTTAAAGGGTTAGAGTTCTCAAAGCATTTATACTGTATAATAGCAAATAACATTGAAACAACACATGTATTTGTACCTTTATCAAGTAAATTGTACAGAAAGCACTACAACTGCTAAAATAAAAAAGTAAAAAATATATAAATATACTTGTGTGCATCCAGCAAGAGAAATCTGAATTATATCCAGCTATATGTAAATGGATTACTAAAGTATCTAATCGTATTAATAAAATTCTCATCAAGTGGGACTTAATAGGTTGCCTTAAATGATTGTTTTAATAGCTGAATGAAGATAGATGTTATTTTAGTTCATCATTGCTGTTTTTATTGTCATTTTTATTGAGGTTAAACCATTTAGAGTAGCTGCCAAACCATTTTAATAAAAGCAAAGAGATGCAGAATTAAAAACACACATCACTGCAGCTGATAATTAAACCATTTACTATTATGATTTAACGTCTTTCTTTAGAGATGCTGAAGATGAATGGATCAGCCGCTTCCATACGCCACTGAACGTCTTGCAGGATCGGATCAGTTTTATATAGCAGAGACTCAAAGAGAGACCAATCTCTTCTGCTAATCTCTGCATTACTGTTTTGCTAAAAGGAGGAGAAATAAAAGAAAAGAGTCAACAATCAGTAATCACAAATTATTATCCTTACCGCTCTGTAAATAATCTTCATTCATATAATCAAATTAGCTGTACAAGTAGAGCTAGTGGATTACTTATGAACTGTAATCAGTGTACAAAATGTCCAGTAATAAAATCTCTTAGATTACACATTTGTGGTGATGTCATCTGACTACTTTTGCATTACATTTAATTTACTTTATTGCACATTTATGGTAATGTAATCGGACTAAATTTGGATTACATTTAGATTACATTTGTTACAAGTTTATGATAATGTAATATTTCCACTTTTTGCATTACATTTTTTATTGTTTATTGTACTTTTATTGCAAGTGTATCGTAATGAATCTGGACAATTTTAGGATTACTTTTAGATTTATTTTATCGCAAATTTATGGTTACGTAATATGACTACTTTGGATTACATTTAGATTACTTGTTACACTTTACTATTACTGTACCTTTGGATTACATTTAGATTACTTGTTACACTTTACTATTACTGTACCTTTGGATTACATTTAGATTACTTTCATTACCAATTTATGGCAACAAATTCTGACAATTTTGGATTACATTTAGATTACTTTTATTGCACATTTATAGTAATGTAATCTGACTTCTTTTGGATTACATTTATTGCAACGTAATCTACTTTTGGATTACATTTAGATTATGTTTGTTTAACATTCATGGTAACATAATATGACTACTTTTTGGATTACATTTAGATTACTTGCCACACTTTCATATTAATGTACATTTGGATTACATTTAGATTACTTTTATTACAAATATACAGTAACAAATTCTGACAGTTTTTGGACTACTTTTAGATGACATTTGTTACACATTTATAGTAATGTAATCTGACTATGTTTGGATTACATTTATTGCAACGTTATATATTTTTGGATTACATTTAGATTATGTTTGTTTAACATTCATGGTAACATAATATGACTACTTTGGATTTCATTTAGATTACTTTTTTGCACATTTATGATAATGTAATATTACTACTTTTTTATCACATTTAGATTACTTGCCACACTTTCATATTAATGTACATTTGGATTACATTTAGATTACTTTTATTACAAATATACAGTAACAAATTCTGACAGTTTTTGGACTACCTTTAGATGACATTTGTTACACATTTATAGTAATGTAATCTGACTACGTTTGGATTACATTTATTGCAACGTAATATATTTTTGGATTACATTTAGATTGCCTTTGTTACACATTTATAGTAATGTAATCTGACTACTTTTGTATTACATTTATTGCAACGTAACCTACTTTTGGATTACATTTAGATTATGTTTGTTACACATTAAGGTAACATAATATGACTACTTTGAATTTCATTTAGATTACTTTTTTGCACATTTATGATTATTTAATATTACTACTTTTTGGATTACATTTAGATTACTTGTTACACTTTCATATTACTCTACATTTGGATTACATTTAGATTACTTCCATTGAAAATTTATGGTAACAAATTCTGACAATTTTTGGACTACATTTAGATTGCTTTTGTAACACATTTAAAGTAATGTAATCTGTCTACTTTTTGACTACATTTGGATTACTTTTGTTACACATTTATGGCACCGTAATCGGACTACTTTTGGATTGCATTTATGGCAACGTAATCTACTTTTGGATTACATTTAGATTATGTTTGTTACACATTCATGGCAAAGTAATATGTCTACTTTGGATTACATTTAAATTATGTTTGTTGCACATTCATGGTAACATAACATGAATACTTTGGATCACATTTAGATAATAGTTTTTGCACTTTTATGGTAACATAATCTGACTACTTTTGGATTACATTTATGGCAACGCAATCTACTTTTGTATTACATTTAGATTATGTTTGTTACACATTTATGGTAATGTAATCTGACTACTTTTATATTACATTTAGATTACGTTTGTTAAACAAATATGGAAACATAATCTGGCTGCATTTTGATTACATTTAGATTACTGTTGTTACACATTCGTGGTAATGTAATCTGACTACTTTTGCATTACATTTGTTTCATATTTATATTAATGTACTTTTGGATTCATTTAGATTACATTTTGTTACACATTTATATTAATGAACTTTTGGATTACATTTAGATTACTGATGTTACACATTCATGGTAATGCAATCTGACTACTTTTGGATTACATATTTATATTAATGTACTTTTGGATTACATTTAGATTACATTTGTTACACGTTTATATTAATGTACTTTTGGATTACATTTAGATTACTTTTGTTACATATTTATATTAATGTACTTTTGGATTACATTTAGATTACATTTGTTACACATTTATATTAATGTACTTTTGGATTACATTTAGATTAATTTTGTTACATATTTATATTAATGTACTTTTGGATTACACTTAGATTACTTTTGTTATATGTTTAGAGTAACATAATCTGACTACTTTTGGATTGCATTTAATATGTTTAACATAAAAATATGTTAAACAGCATTTCAGCACTTGATATATATTTTTTAAATAATAAATATTACTGGGGCCAATAATTCTGATTTCAACTGCACATATAAATGTTATACAATGTTTTGTTTTTCATTACCCTGCTGAAGTTTAAGGTTGAGTCTCTTTGCCAGGGTGTTCTGGTTGATGTTGCACAGCACTTGCACCGCCACAATTCCAGCTTCAATGCTGTATCTCTGAACCATACAGTCCACCACGTCCTGCCGGTCTGCGTTCTCCAGCAACGCTCAAGGAACCGGGGCGATATCTTCCCCCACGCCGTTCCACAGGTGCCACATAAAACGCTTAAAATCTGCACTCACAAGCTGCTCAAGAGCATCCATCAGCAGTTTCTTGGTGTTGTCCATGTTGTGGCGTTAGACTGTAAAATAAATGTAAAATCGTTTGGAAAGGATCAAGTTGAATCAAATTAAATCACAAAGCAGTTTACATAAACTAAACTTTTCAAAATTGGTCACTTTATATTTATTTTTTTGCTGTGTGTGTGTGTGTTTGTGTGTGTTTACAGTGAGCAACACTGTAAATAAATGGCTGATTTTTGTCTTAAATTGCTCATTTGAATCAAATTAACTCACAAAGCAATTCACATAAATACAACTTTTCAACATTTTTTTCTCCCTGTGAATTATCCATTTAGTTTTGTATTTGTTTGTTTGTTTTCTGGTTTTGTTGTAAATACATAGGCAACATAATTAATTACTAAGGGGGAAAAACAGGCCAACATTTAGACAACTGGCTCAGTGGTTAAATAAAAAATATATTTGCAAACCAATTAATTATTGCTTATGATTATAACATTATAATTATACAATGTAAAGGAATTGTTTGTTTGTTTGTTTGTTTGTTTGTTTGTTTCTAATAAAAGTGATGGTAAGTTTCATTTTCACTAAAGTAAAGCAGTAGGAAAATATGTATAGTTTGGAAGTAAAAATAATCTTTTACACAACTGCTTTTTAATTAGGATTATCATTTCCACAACATTTTAATTAATTAATTAATTAATTAATTTAGTTAGTTAGTTAGTTAGTTATGTATTTATTTATTTATTGTTTGTTTGTTTTTTTTATTTGCATTAAATATGTATCTACATGTGCCTCCCTGGTCAAAGCAAAAGTGTTCCCTCACAGAAAAAGGCAAATAATTTTCAATTATTAAACAAGACAAATGTTCAAGAAAGAGAGTTTAATGTCTAGATAGATGTGTGGTGTCGTAAAGCTACAATAAACAAAAAACATCTACATTTAAAAGTGAAAGAAAATTTGGCTTGCAATACTTGATTGAACTGATTTGACTGTTTAGGCATGCAGTGTTATCTTATAAACATGTTATCTGATTATATTTTCCTAACAACTATATGTAGATATGACTGATATTGTATTTTGAATTAATTTGCAAATGAAATAGTTACCTCACCTGTCTGAGTGTCGAGTAGCGTCTGCGCTTCCTTGGAGGTTTAGCTTTCTCTTGTTGTATTTCCAGAAATACTTATTTTTTGTTCTGTTGTCGTTGATGCCCTGAAGGTGTGCACAAATGTCTGTAGAGCTTGCCACAAACAGTAAATACGACTGTCGATTATGTTTCATCAATTATCCTACATCATATTATATGATTACACGAAATCATGGTAACAATTATTTTGAAGTTCATGCAAATAATAAATGTTGAGAAGTATTCAACTAAGTTTGCCAGTTTAAAGGTGATGATCACAGTGGTGCATCGATTAGAATGCATGAGACGAGGTAAATAAATAATGTTGCTTTATTCCACACTGGTGAATAAAGATGTGGTTTCTACAAAAAAGGAATAACAATAAACGATATTAAATCAAAGTTACATTTGTAATACAACATTAAACATAGTACAGTTGGATCAAATATTATACAGGTAAGTAGTTAGGTGCAAATGGATAATTGTATTAAGATACTGACAGCAGCATAATATGGAGTCCAAATTGCTGCTAACTGGGTGTTTATGACACAAACTGGGTCACATGTTGCATAAAAATATAGACAAAGGCTGAAATAATCATACATACTGCCTAACATAATGTAAACAGGTTGAAATCGAACAATATACACACAGCTGGTAACTTATTAACTTCAATAACGACGTGAGTATCAAATTAGCGGCAGCTAATTATTGCTGCGTCATCTCAAATCACGGCGATCACAGAACACCGAATTAATGCTGGTAAACAGCATAAAAACTCTTCTAACATACTCCTTAAGTCTCAGTAAACATACAGTACGTGAACATTTATGTACTCACGGTTTAAAACAGACACAAATCCACCAAACAACGCTGATTAGCAACACACAACTTCTCTGCCCGTGGCTTCACTCCGACTGCATTGTTCTCTCGTGTGCTCGCGTGCACGTCTTTCAAAGGCACATAGGATAAGTAGTCCAGTAGCGACCTCTACAGGACAGGTTGGTGTAATGCTTTATAACAATAAATTATAACTCTGTTTATTGTTATTTATAATCAGTCGTAATAATTTTGTAAATATATCTATAAAAACCCAACAACCTCATACTATATTATAATTAGATAATTATAATAGTGTTATTAATATTTAATTACCTAATTACAAGACACCGTCCCCCAGTATCGACAGCAATAAACATATTGCAAACGAGCTGAATATGTTCTACTGTAGGTTTGACACCTATGACCAGACACCTCACACCCACCCGGACCATCTCCCTACACAGCCATCAACACCACATCAACACAGCCCGGACCATCGCCCTACACAGCCATCAACACCTCCAGCCATCTTCCTCTCCCCCCCTGCTCTTCAGATCAGTGAGGAAAATGTGCGTCAGATCTTCAGTAAACAGAAGAGAAGGAAAGCACCAGGGCCAGATGGTGTCTCACCAGCCTGTCTGAGAACCTGCGCTGACCAGCTGGCTCCCATTTTCTCCCATATCTTCAATAGATCACTGGAACAGCGCAAAGTTCCATCCTGCTTTAAGCGCTCCACCATCATCCCAATCCCGAAGAAGCCAAAGATCACAGGACTCAATGACTACAGACCTGTGGCCTTAACATCTGTGGCCATGAAGTCATTCGAAAGACTGGTGCTAGCATATCTGAAGGACATCACTGGACCCCTGCTGGACCCCCTGCAGTTTGCCTATAGAGCAAACCGGTCTGTGGATGATGCAGTCAACATGGGACTGCATTATACCCTACAACATCTGGACAAACCAGGGAACTACGCAAGGATTCTGTTTGTGGACTTCAGTTCTGCCTTTAACACCATCGTCCCATCACTGCTTGAGTACAAACTGGCCCAGCTCTCTGTTCCTAGCTCTGTCTGTCAATGGATCACCAGCTTTCTGACAGATAGACAGCAGCTAGTCAGAATGGGCAAAATCACATCCGACAGTCGCACCATCAGCACTGGTGCCCCCCAGGGATGTGTTCTTTCTCCACTGCTCTTCTCCCTGTACACCAACGACTGCACTGCAAAAGACCCCTCCATCAAACTCATTAAGTTTGCAGACGACACTACTGTTATCGGCCTCATCCAGAACGGTGACGAGTCTGCATACAGACAGGAGGTGGAGCGGCTGGCGTTATGGTGCAGATACAACAACCTGGAGCTGAACACGCTCAAAACAGTGGAGATGATAGTGGACTTCAGGAGAAACCCCCCTGCACTCCCCCCACTCACCATCATGAACAGCACTGTGGCTGCAGTAGAGTCATTCAGGTTCCTGGGCACCACCATCTCTCAGGATCTGAAGTGGGACATTCATATAGACTCTATTGTGAAGAAAGCCCAGCAGAGACTGTACTTCCTTCGTCAGCTGAGAAAGTTCAACCTGCCACAGGAGCTGCTCGTACAGTTCTACTCAGCTGTCATCCAATCCATCCTCTGCACTTCAATCACCGTCTGGTTCGGCTCAGCTGCCAAAACTGACCTCCGTAGACTACAGCGAATAGTCCGGACTGCTGAACGAATCACTGGCACTACCCTTCCTACACTTCAAGAACTGTACTCTTCCAGAGTGAGTAAAAGGGCTCGCAAAATCACTCTGGACGCCTCACACCCAGCACACTACCTGTTCGAACTGTTACCCTCTGGTCGGCGCTTCAGAGCACCAAGCACAAAAACAGCCAGACACAGGAAAAGTTTCTTTCCTCAGGCTGTCTACCTTATGAACAGTTAAATATTCCCCTACTGTGCAATAAATATGTGCAATACTTTCTCATACGCACTTGTACACAGCACCTTATATCAATATACAATGCAATACTCTCTACATTCGCACTTGTACACAGCACCTTATAACCTGTATATTTATAACAATCTGTACATACAACTCAACATCCAGGTTTCTTCACTAACCGCATCTGTTTAATGTTCATCATTTTTTATTATTATTATTTTATTTTTTTCAGATTATTTTGTGTTGTCACATGTCACTTTATGTACACTGGAAGCTTCTGTAGCCAAAACAAATTCCTTGTGTGTGTAAAGCACACTTGGCAATAAAACCGATTCTGATTCTGATTCTGATTCTGATTCTGAATATGTATTAGTGATGCATTTCGTTTTTCAGTGCACATATTCATATCACATTATACACTGATTTATAAGCATTAATTATGACTGTATTTATAAAGATGCAACATTATGCAATATTTAAAGACTGATTAATAAGTCATCAACTTTCTTCGGTCAAATATATGAATGGTTTTATATTGTTGATAAGAGCCTTATAAATATTTATTGTGGGTCATAATACAGTTACTAACCTTTAGAAATGTACCATTAATGGCTTTACGTAGTACATATTAACACACTATTATAATAATCATTATGTAGCTATAACTGTAATAATAAGGGAGTCTGGTTCGGGGACCACAGGACTTCATCTCTGTTATTCACAGACGATGTTGTTTTGTTGGCTTCATCAAACACGCGGACGTTTCTGGAGACCGCGAAATACGTCCCGGGAGGTACATATTTGTACAGTATTTGTTTAGCGAATCCGCGAGAGGCCGCTGTGTGTGCTTTTTCGCATCTTGAACGCCCCTCGCGAGCGCCGTTTGTGCCCGCGCTGTTCTCACGTAAAGCTGCTGGAAGCCACTATCGAGTGACCGTCTGACCGACTGACTGAATGGTTGACTGGGTGACCGGCCAATCAGCCGACTCCTTCTCCTCCTTCTCTAAACCCAACCGGTTTTACCGATTGACCCGCCCACCTGCTTGCTTCCCTAAACCCAAGCAACGATTTACCAAAGCCATCCAGAAAAAGAAAAGCCCTCATCTGATTTTGACAACGTTTTCGAATTTCACCACATTCTCATCCTGTCATTCACTCATTCACTTTATTTTTTGGATTCTGTTTTTGTCTTACCCCAGATGGAGGAGTTCAAGTAACTTAGGGTTTTGTTTACGAGTGAGGAAAGGATGGAGCGTGAGATTGACTGGCAGATTGGTGCAGCGGCAGCAGTAATGCGGATGATGTATTGGTGCGTTGTGGTAAAGAAGGAGCTGAGTCGAAAGGCAAAGCTCTCGATTTACCGGTCAATCCTACTCTCACCTATGGTCATGAGCTTTGTGTCTGACTGAAAGGACAAGATCTCAGATACAAGCAGCCGAAATGAGTTTCCTTCGCAGGGTGGCAGGGTGCACTCTTATAGATAGGGTGAGGAGCTCTGACACCCAGGAGGAGTTCAGAGTAGAGCCGCTGCTCCTCCACATCGAGAGAAGTCAGCTGTTTCGGATGCCTCCTGGACGCCCACATAGGGAGGTGTTCCAGGCATGTCCCACTGGGAGGAGGCCTCAGGGAAGACCCAGGACATGCTGGAGGGACTATGTCTCTTGGCTGGCCTGTGAACACCTCGGGATCCCTCGAGATCTAGAGGAAGTGTCTGGGGAGAGGGAAGTCTGGAGTTCTCTCCTAAGACTGCTTGCCCCGCGAACCGGCCCTGGAAAAGTGGTAGAAAATTAATTATTGAATGAGTTACATAATAAATATAATATATAATACATAAAAACATATAATAATGTAACTTATATAAAATAATATAGATAATTAATAATAAATTAAAAAAAACATATTATAAAAATTCCTGTATAAGCATGAGCTTCATAGAAAGTGTTACCGAAATCATACATGAATAACAAATTGCTAAAATTGTGTGTAGCTTTAGTGAAAATTACCTTAAGTGAAGTTTCACAAACTAATTTCGAGAGGAGCACGTGATATGATTGACCGCAGCTGGTCTCTCATCTACAATCATTAGTTGGCCAATCAGATTAATTCAAACTCACTAAAACCCAGAAAGCCGACGCCCCATGGCACGTCCTTGGTGACATGCCACGCTCAATAACAGAGAGGGAGGTGCCGGCGCGAACAGTAGCCTATCAAAAACTACTCTCTTATCTTCGTTTTCCGAAGAAGGCCCCCATCCACCCCTTCTCCCACTTTCCTCCTTTACCACAGGGAGCTCTCGAGAACAACCTGATCTCGTACTCCCCTTACATGCTCTGTTGACCAGGCAGGAGCCCTGGACTCAATTATCTCCGAGCTCAGGGTTCTCTCCTGGGACAGCATGCCAAACCTGCTAATAGCATCAAGCAATATCTAAGTGTGAAATCTTGAAAGGGTTTTGTCACAGATTAAAACAGAAGGAAGTGAATGACATGGGAAGCAACGTAAATACCAATTAAAAACTTAGAGAAAAGAAGCATCAATTTTCCTGGGAAGAATACTTATAAGTTATGTTTTTAATAAAGTGTTTATGGCTAGGGGTAAAGGACTTTAAGGCAGCATCCATTTGATAAATGTTATATGCTTTTCCCTCCATTTTTATTTGTAGGATTAGATGTGATGTTTGTGATTTGTTCAGTATGAGCGCACAGAGAAAACAATGCCAAACTCCAATATGTTAAGCAGATCAGATTTATTGCCTCTATCAACACATTACACATACAGAAGTCAAACCTAGGTAAATTACAGCCAAGTACAATGAAAGAAAAAACTTTATTTTAATCTGTGCAAGAGGCTAAAGCATAGAGCTAATCAGTAACAGACGAACAGAAATAATGGTTATTCACTACATTTTACAATAAAACCAAGACCTGTAAAACATCCTACAAAATTAGCTCACAATGGGTCTCATTCACGAATAATTGTGTATGATTTTTGTATTTATACACATAATTGAAATTCTCACGAAAACTTTCTCTACCTAATTCACAACACGTGCGTAGGTATATGAGTTAGATTGAAATTAAATTGAGTTCTGTTTGTGAACTTGGAGTGTTGCACAAAGTTAGTAATTTACATAATACACGCCCAGCTCCATATAAGGGCTTTCTGCAAATTGCCACTTGTCCAAGGAAATATATAAGACGACAAAACATTCTTGTTTACTGTTCATTCCGCCTGTAAATAACATGTCCAATTATATGTAGGGTGTTATGTAAGTATTTTGTACGTGTAGTTGCTTAATTTGCTCTTAATTTTTTTTTGTAGATTTAAAATAAATTTTAGTAGGAAAATTTTGATGAATCATGATTTACTCATACGTACGCACATTTTATGCATAAATTCGACATAGATTAATTCTGAAAATGTACCCCATATACATTTCTGAATATTGCAAATTATGTAGCCAGAGGTACTTATGGCTGCATTTCGTCTGTAAAATGAACTCTACGGGGCAGTACATTCCTTTTCGTGTTTACCAGCTGATCGCTTACCTATATGTGGATAGCTTTCCCGCTGGAACCAGTTTGCCACATACATCGGCGGACATGAGACGTGGAGCAGAGTTGACCCAACGACAGGGTTTGAGTCTGACTCCAGAGAGCAGGTAAAACAAAACAGGAGCCAAAAAATAAAATAAACAATTAAATACAACCCAGGCTCATTCTGAAAATGTAATCCTGTGGACATTTCTGGAGGCCGCAGAATACGTCTCGGGAGGTACGTATTTTTGCAGTTTTTGTTTTCGCGAATCAGTGAGAGGCCGCTTCGTGTGCTTTTTCGTATCTCAAATGTCTCTCCCGAGTGCTGTTCACGCTCACGCTGTTCTCGCAAAAACCCACCAGAGGCCGCTGTTGACCGACTGAATTATTGAATGTTTGACTGGGCGACCGGCCAATCGACTGACCCACCCTCCTCCTCCTTTCCTAAACTCAACCACTTTTAACAATTTTACCAATTGCCTGCCCACTTCCCTTAACCCAACCAACGATTTACAAAGTTGTCCAAAAAAAGAAAAGCCCTCGTCTGATTTTTACCACATTTTCGGATTTTCCCACATTCTCACCCTGTTATTCATTTGTTCACTTTATTTTTTGCATTCTGTTTTTGTCTTACCTGATTTCTGGAATCAATTTTCCATCATACACGACGAGCTAACTGAACAAGCTTGTTGCAGTGGGAAAACCCTCCACACGGAGGTAAGCGACAGCCAGTAAGCGCGAAAAGGAACACTGTCATACTGCCCCGTAGAGTTCGCTTAAAAAATTAAATGCAATTGTGTACCTCCGGATACATAATATGCAGTCTCCAGAAACATCCACGGCACTACGTTTTCAGAATGACGGTATGATTTAAACAATGGTATGAATGTGGTAAAATCTGAAAATGTGGTAAAAATCAGGTGAGGGCGTTTCTTTATCTGGATTGCTTTTGAAAGCATTGTAGGTTGGGTTTAGGGGGGTCAGTCAAACGATCGGTCAGTCAGTCAGTCGGTCAACAACAACCTCTAGTGGATTATGCAAGAACAGCATGTGTGAATGGTGCTCGCAAGAGAAATTTGAGAGCTTTAAAAGCGTTCACAGCGCCCTCTGGTGGATTTACAAAAACTGCAAAAAAAGTAGCTCCTGGGAGGTATTTGGCGCTCTCCAGAAATGTATATAGCGATGCATTTTTAGAATGAGCTTGGGTTGCATAAATTAGTGCGTGGTTAGTAAATGAGAGGCAGTCAGTCCTTTTCCAATTTTATTTCCTCAGATTTGTGTTCCTCTTTTTCACCATCATTCAGACTCTCAGCGACTCTCTCAGCATCTTTAACAGAAGAGCAGTTTTTTCCAAGTGAAAGATCAATTTTTGAATCATGTTCACAACATCTGAGGCTTGCTTTAAGCTTTGTTTTAGGGAAGATCAGGACCTCGTTGGTGTGAAAGGCAAAGCTGACCTGATCCCACACGTAAAACTGATAAAACATAGGTTTTGCCACCAGTATGTCACCGAGTTGTAAGTCCAGTTCTAAGTTGTGTGTTTCACAAATGGCTTGAGCTTTCCAGATAATTCGATGACCATCATAGTCAACAATTGGGCTAGATGTTAGCAATGGGAAATTCTTGAATTTCTCATTAAACTGAGGGCTGTGAACAAGAACAACATACTCAATCTCCTGCCTGAAAATCTTAGTCCCATATACTCTGAGAACAGGCTCTTCACCCTCACATTTCTGCTTCTTGTAGGTCTCCATCAGTTCAGACAGAGGAAACGTGAACCTGAAGTTTCCGTAGCGTGAGATTTCGTTGTTGAACAAAGGAGATGTAGTGAACTGTTTTAAAACTGGCTGCTGAGCTGATTTCGCTTCTTTACTTCTGTTTGGGAATAATCTCTCAAGGTAACGCTCTTCAGCTTCTTGAATATCACAATTATTAATCTTCTGGCTCCACCATGAAAACTGATTTTCATTGTGACCTTTGAATCCCTCAGAGTCCCAGATCTTGTGAAGACTAGTCAAGTTGGTGACATGAGCCACTTCTGTGATGTGGAATTCAACAGAAGTTGGGTAGCCTATGATTTCTTTATTAATGTAACGGGAAATGGGTCTTTCTACTATTTCTTTTCTCGTCCTCAGATCATTTATTAAAATGTGTTCTCCTTCAAAGATCGATTCATACTTGTTTCGAGCGTTTCTTCCTTCTCTGAAGTTTGTCTATGAAGATGATAAACATTTAGTTTAGGTATGTTTTATTTAATTTTCAACAACAACAACAAAAAACAGACAACAATACCACAAATAATTAAAAAAACTACAGGTCATGACGCCATCCCGGACGAGCCCCCACCTCTTCATGAACTGTTATGAACTCTAGGGTAAGCCATAACAGAAAGAAATATTTGGTACAAAATAAAATGAAACAATTAAATGTAAAGTAATAGGTCAATCAACCCCCCCCCCCCCCCCCCCAAAATGAATGTTTGTTTGTTTTTTCGTATGAATAACTTCAGGGATTGACTAGGCCAAAATAACAAACAAACCACATATATTTCTATATAACTAAATAACCATTGCTTTTTTTTTTTGTTTTGTTTTTTCAAATTCTATGAACAATAAGTAATTCAGAGGACAAAAGTTAAAGCACATTTAATGAAAACGATACTGATAATGTCAGTAATAATGACAATATAATCATGCAATAAAGTTCATAGGGCACTTGACATGGTTATGCATTACAGTAAACTGTTTGATCATCTACCAAGATTATAGATATCATTTTGGTAATTCTGCTTGTTCCAATAAACATGTTGAGGTGAATTCTCCAAATCAAAATGAGGTTAAATCAACCAAAAAGATCTTATTTATATATATTAACTAGTTGAAGTCAGAATTATTAGCCCCCCTGTTTATATTTTTCCCCAATTTCTGTTTAACGGAGAGCAGATTTTTTTCAACACATTTTTTTAATCATAATAGTTTTAATAACTCATTTCTAATAACATTTAAAGACTTAACTAGGTTAATTAGTTTAACTGGGCAGGTTATTTTAATTAGGCAAGTTATTGTATAACGATGGTTTGTTTTGTAGACTATCAGGGAAAAAATATATAGCTTAAAGGGGATAATAATGTTGACCTTAAAATGGTGTTTAAAAAATTAAAACAAATAAGACTTTCTCCAGAAGAAAAAATATTAGCAGTCATACTGTGAAAATTTTCTTGCATCATTTTGGGAAATATTTAAAAAATTTAAAAAAAATCTAAAGGGGGGGGCTAATAATTCTGACTTTAACAGTATATACAGTATTAGCAAATTTAAAGCTTATCATCATATTCACAGTTTAAAGGTATAGTCAACCCAAAACAGCATTCTACCATCCATTCACTTGTTTTAAACCATTATGAGTTTCCTTTTTTCTGTTGAACACAAAATAACCATTTACTAATAACTACTGACTTCCATATTATTTGTTTTTATTCAGTTGAAAGTCAATGGTTACAGGGTTTATAACATTCTCAAAATATCATCTCTGGTGTTTAACAGAAAAAAAAAAAGGATTAAACTACTTGAGGGAAAGTAACAGTGAGTATTTTTTAAATTTTGGGTAAACTATCCTTTTAACAGCTTAAAACACAGAAATAATATTCAATAACAGCCAAGAGCAATAAACATAATAAATTCAGCACATTTAGTTTCTATGTCAAATGGAAAGAAATGCCTACTTACTTTTGCTGCCATTTTGTGAGGCTTATGTTACCAAGTAAATGTTTCTGTCTCGTGAGGACTGTGAGTTTACCTGCTGCTTTCTCTCTTTCTGTCCACCACCACACCCATGATCCTTTTCTAGACTAACGAAACTTTGATTACTCAAGCTTATCTTACAGGAAATAATTTAACGAATGACTATTTACTATTCCTGATGAGCAGTAAATGAACAAATGGATTACCAACTAAATGCACAGCTCAGTTCAAAATGAAAATGCTGTTATTATTTACTCACCCTTCACTTGTTCCAAACATTTATGAGTTTGTTGTACACAAATATTGTGAAGTCAGCTGGAAACTGGTAACCATTGACTTCCATAGTAGGAAAAACAAATGCTGTAGAAGTCAGTTGTTACAGGTTTCCAGCATTCTTCAAAATATCTTCTTTAGTGTTCAAGAAAAGAAAGAAACTCATTAAGGTTTGGAACAAGTGTAGTGTGAATAAATGATGGCAGTATTTTTATTTTTTGGTGAACTGTGCTTTTAATTGAAGAAAGAAACTCAAATGTTTAACCATTTGAAGGTGAGTAAAGTTCCATTTTAAAGCGAAATATCCTTTTCTGTAATTTGTTTTAGAACTATGTGGAAATCAAATGACTAAGAATAATTAATGACTTAGTCTGTGAACAAATGTGTTCATGACAATACATAGAAATAAAAATAATATAGTTAACAAATTTAAAGTTTGCAACATCAATCAACAATACAAGCAAATTTTACAGCCATAAATGAGAGCAGACGTTCAATTGCTTCTAGGAATGAGTGTGCTTTTTTAAATAATTGTATGTAATCTATTATATTTGATTATCAATGTATTTTAAGTAGTCTAATTGTCGTTAAAATAAAATTCTTTTTTAGATTTTTATCCTTCGAAACAGGCAACGCAGTGGCGCAGTAGGGAGTGCTGTCGCCTCGCAGCAAAAAAAGTCGCTGGTTTGAGCTTTGGCTGGGTCAGTTGGCATTTCTGTGTGGAGTCTGCATGTTCTCCCTGCGTTCGTGTGGGTTTCCTCCGGGTGCTCCGGTTTCCCCCACAGTCCAAACACATGCGGTACAGCTGAATAGGGTAGGCTAAATTGTCCGGTGTATGAGTGTGAATGAGTGTGTATGGATGTTTCCCAGAGATGGGTTGCAGCTGGAAGAGCATCCGCTGCGTAGAACATGTGCTGGATAAGTTGGTGGTTCATTCCGCTGTGGCGACCCCAGATTAATAAAGGGACTAAGCCGAAAAGAAAATGAATGAATAAATGAATCCTTCGAAACACCCCCCTCGCTCTAAATAATAATTCTCACTCCAACGTGCTCATATGCTGGCAGTGCTGTTGTATGATTGCCAAGTTACTGTCACAACTCTGGATATTTCCAGTATTCAGAGGACTGCTTAACCCTTTAACTACCCAACCAAGAATAAAATGTTTGGATTGCATTTCTTAACTCCTAATGTTGCTAGTTAACGATGCCTTTTTTTCCAAAACATCCGTTAATTTCTAAAATATCAGCCCCTACCAAATGGATATGTTGATATGTCTGTTTATGGTAAACGTACCACATTTAATGCATATACTACAAATAAAAATCTGAATATATGAAGTGTAAGACCAATTTAATTAAAAATATATATTTAAAATAAAACATTTTTGAATACTAAATACTCTTTATTTTTTTAAAGTATGCCATAAATTATTTCAGATTCTCATTTAACACGCTTTTTTTTGTTTTGTTATTTTTTGTAAACCAACAATGCTGTGAACGCCATTTTTTTAAACAGTCATTGTTTAAATTACTTTAACAGTCTTTATTTAAAACAGTAAAAACATGGTCAACTGTTTGGTGGAGCAGCAGTAAAGGGATTTTTTTTCTGCTTACAGTCTATGAGAGTATTCACTGTTTTTATTTCAAACACACTACTTTTGTTTTTGGGGTTGTTTGCGACACTGGATTTGGGTGGGCTGTGGTTTATTGTGCACATGAGAGTAAAGTAATAGTTTTTACGGATAACTTCCTTCATTGTGCTTTTTGTTTCAGTGTGTATTAAGCTTAAGTTTATTCTATGGTTTTTCATTCTCATCTGATTTGAGAATGTAATAATGCTCTGCGCCTCTAGAGGGAGACTGAACCGCTGTTATTTCTAGAACTGAAAGTGAAAGTAAAAGAGGTGCAAAAGTAAGCAACACCAAACATTAAACTCTGGATCTTCTGTAGATAGAATAGTTGCAGCTTTTTTAGACATTTCAGATTAATCTTAAAGTATCTATGTAGTCAAATAAAACTGAACATATTTTTGGTTTTAACTAGGCATCAGTATCCAGAACTGCAAACCATGCTAACAGAAAGCACTTCACCAGTCTGGCAGACAAGTGTCAGGGTTGCTATCATAAGATTTTGTTTTTTAGTAGTTTTGTCGATGCCCTGCTATGTGCATCTGGGGTGTTCAGTAACACTGAAATCATTCAGCAGAGTGATATGAAGCTGTAATGTGTCCAGAAAACCTGCTGGAACTACTTTAGCTGTGCGTTTATCTGACAATAACTGCACGCCTGAGAATGATCATCAGCCAAACAGAATCAAGCATTCAACACTACAAAAGTTGAGAATTTGCATATTTTATATCCAAACATGAACTTGTATGTTCATATATATTGCCATTTATCAGATCTCTTTATGGGATGGCCTTGTGTGAGTTATGGGTATTTGTGTAAAATGAATCTAGCATGCTGAAACCGCTTGTGACAAAATTGACATGTTGGCAGAATTGTACTATTTAAGTTTATTAATTTAAGGCACCACAAAAAACCATGAATTTCCTTCAGCTTAGTCCCTTTATTTATCAGGGGTCACCACAGCAGAACGAACAGCCAACGTGTTTTACAGCCAACTGTGTTTTACACAGTGGATGCCCTTCCAGCCGCAACCCAGTTCTGGTAAACACCCACACACACTCACTCATACACTACGGCCAATTTACTTCATCAGTTCTCCTATAGCGCATGTGTTTGGACTGTGGTGGAAACCGGAGCACCCGGAGGAAACCCACGCCAACATGGGGAAAACCCAGCCGGGACTCAAACCGGTGACCCTCTTGCTGTGAGGGGACAGTGTTATCGACTGAGCCACCATGTGGCCTTTATGAACATACTATAACCATATAAATGTACACACACTACCTACACTTCATAAATTGTAAAAGTACAAATAACAACAGTCCATCATAAAAACATTCAATACTTTAAATTAGAAACACAAATGGATTTTCATACAAACGTGAACATATGAAACATGGTCAAATATTTAATACTTCTAAGTTGTCTACCAGAAGGCCTTGCATATTTAGCAATTTTCAGATTTGCATGGGTAAAATCCTTAGCAGCAATGATATTGCATCATGTGGTAAATATGAGACAAGTAATGTTCGTGCTGCTTTCTGATTGGCTGACACTCTTCTGCCTCCCCTTAGCAACAATAGATTTAAATGGCAACCATAAAAAAAAGTTTCCAAGAAGATAGCTGAGACAGGTTTGTGGTGTGTGTGTGTGGGTGAGAGGGTGAAAGAGAGATGGAGAAAATGCTTATGCTTTGCATTTATTAAAGTGCACCGTTTTATGAACTTTGATTGTCGAATCTCTATTCTGATTCATGTGCTAGTCATTTTTGTTTTTTAAACACTTCTACAATAACCATACCAGTATTGGGTTAACTCTAGAAACTCAGGATTACAAATGACCCTTAGTGAAAATAATATCAGAGTTTTAATAAAAAGAGTTGGAAGTGAATGACACAGAAGGCCTGATAAATCTTTGATCAGGTCAAATAAACAGGGGTTTTCTACTTTACTGTGAAGTTCAGCATACAGGTTAAATGTTATAGTTCAGCCAATGATGAACATTCTGAACAATAATGAACAATAATGTCATTATATCCTCATCCTCCACTTTTTATTCCTACTATAGATCTCAATTGAGCTGTTTTTTCAGCATTCATTCGAAAATCTTGTTCTGTGTGCAACAGAAGAAAGAAGCTTGAGTAAATGAGGAGGCCATTTTCATTTTTGGGTGGATCTTGGCCCAGGTTCAAGCCCACCCTTTGACAAACACTATTTTTTTACTATAGAAGTTATTTAAATATTCAAAAATAGTATGTATGGTGTATAGTGTGTATAGTATAGTGTGTGTGGTAAGTGGCAGAAATCCTTGTTGTTACATATTGGTCAGGACCAGTGGTGTAGTCCTAAAAAAAATAGGTGGTGTACTATTGCACCCCACCCAAATTTCAAATGAAAGCAGGCAAATAAATGACGAAAGTCAATGTTTCTTTGATTCATTAGCTATATATATATATAACTATTAACTTCCATGAAAGGAAAAACAAATACTATGCCAATGTAATTCAATGGTTACAGGTTTCCAGCTTTCTTCAAAATATCTTCTTTTGACAAATCAGTTTAGAATAAGTCAAGGTTGAGTAAATGATGAAAATTTTCATTTTTGGGGGAAAACTATCCATTTAAAAAGAAAAAAAATAATTTGTTTGTTTTAAAGGGCGATGCTAATAGTCTAATCCAATTCAATGATTTATGTTTAGCTAATAGTGCCCCCAGCAGACCCAGAGATTGGCTGAATATATAACGCTGTGGTAAAACCCAACTGTTTAACTCTAAAGGGACTTGTAAAAATAATTAAATACTGTACAAAAAAATCATGTTTCAAGACCGCTATATCAAGAACTGTATGTTGTTAACATAAACTGTACATTTAAAATAAAATTAAATAAATCAGGAAAACAAAAGCAAAGCACACGTTCAAATAAGATTCAAATAAGATACAGTATGTAGCTTATTTATTCATTTTAATATTGAAACTTACTTTCTTTATTGGCTTATTACTTTACATTTAAGAGGTTTCTTTAAACATCAATCAGCCATTATGTTTGATTGTCACATTTGTGCATGCTTGTTTTAAACCAAACTATTAGGAGTCTGTCTTCTGCTGTCACTATTATATACTAGTAGTTTCCCTTTTAAATCGCATATTGTTACGCGTTTAAGTAAGAATTTAAAATAATACACTTAAAAATGTTTGGCTAATATGGTAGGGTTGTAAACTAGCAGTATTCCACTGTATTTCATAGACAGGCACAGGCATTTGAGCTCTGAATGAGACAAATAGGCTCAACGTACCGGTTTACTGTAGTACAAATCATTTTCTATATTCAATAAATTTTTTTTCCATATATTATATAAATAAAACAGCCACTTTATTAATTCAAAACAGCATAAATATGAACATATAAAAATGTACAGGCTATTTTACATATTTCACAATCATAATATAAGTCATAATAGGAAAAGTAAATAATATGATACAACACGTGATGTTTCACTCTGATATGCAGTTAAAATAAGTACGCTGAGTAGTTCTGTCACTGTGATTAATCCTGAGCATGAATGTATGCTATAGTTAATGCCACATGCACTGTAATGTGTTTTATTTTCATAGTTAATTTTGAAATAAACATAGCGAAATGTTCGTTAAGAGCTGCATTTTTGCTGGAGGAAACAGCTGTGATGATGAGGGGAGCGCAGAGGAAACAGTAGATGGGGAAGTGTTTCTGTATATGCAGATATTATAACAATCTTTCGATAAACACACACACCTTGTGCTCTCGCACTGCACAGCTGTGGTTTGCTGATTCAATGTAAATCTAGCTGAAAACGGAGCAGCGGAAGTCTGTCGCCGGTTTCATATCAAAATCAAAGGGGACTGAGGTGATAATATAGTAGTGTGCAGTTCATGAGCTAATCGCAAAACCTTTAGGGGGCTGAATAGAAATATATAGGAGGGCTAAAGCGACGCCCATGCTGTTTTATAATTTTACCTGAGCGTTTCAGCGAGACATCGCTGGGTGGGGGGGGGGGGGGGGGGGGGGGGCGGGGGGGTGGAGCGATTTATACAAAATGCATCAATTGTAACAAATTAAGATGCGAGATAAAAACACATTTGGTATACAGTAAAGGGGACGTGAATACATGTAAATTAGGAAGTCTAATCTGCAAAACAAGTGAGTATACCAAGGGTATTATTATTGATTAATTGAACAATTATTGATCCTCAGAAGTCGTAATACCCAAACAGCTCGTGGAAAAAAGTAGGCATACGGAGTATATGTGCGTATAGCAAGGACTACACCACTGGTCAGGACAACAGAGATGAGGATCTACGTGCAGTTTAATAATCAAGAGTAGTCAGGCAGGCAATGGTCAAACAGGTGCAAACTGGAGCATTAGGGTAATCCAAAGAATGCAACCCAGGCTCATTCTGAAAACATGGTGCAATGGACGTTTCTGGAGACCGCAAAATACGTCCCAGGAGGTACTTTCTTGCAGTTTTTGTTTTCCCGAATCAGTGAGAGGCCGCTGTGTGTGCTTTTTCGTATGTCAAATGTCTCTTGCGAGTGCCGTTCAGGCCCGCGATGTTCTCGCTAAAACCCACCAGAGGTCGCTGTCGACCAACTGAATTACTGAATGATTGATTGGGCGACCGGCCAATCGACTGACCCACCCTCCTCCTTCCCTAAATCCATCCAATTTTACTGGTTGACCCGCCCGCCCACTTATCTCCCTAAACCCAACCGATGGTTCACAAAAGCCGTCCAGAAAAAGAAAAGCCCTCATCTGATTTTTACCACGTTTTCAGATTTTACCACATTCTCACCCTGTTGTTCACTCGTTCATAGTATTTGGATTCTGTTTTTGTCTTACCTGATTTCTGGAACCGCGATTCCCTGGACTCGAACACCGCCGACGTACACAACGAGCTGACTGGACAAACTGGTTGAGGTGGGAAAGCCCTCCACATGGTGCTAAGTGGTCAGCTGGTGAGCACCAAAAGGAACAGCATCATACCATCCCATAATGTTCGCTTAAAAAAATGAAATGCAGCCATACATACCTCCGGCTACATAATTCATAATCCCTAGAAACGTCTACAGGACTACGTTTTTAGAATGAGCCTGTGTTGCAAGAATGTGGTCAAAATAACAGGCAAATGTTTAGGACAGGTGGCATAACATCATAAACAATAAAACAAAGCAAAGGTAAAAAAAGCTAGAGATGGCTGATGAGAAACTGACACCTAGGTCACATGACTATAGTGTTTCAAAGCACCATGTGACTAAAGCAATTCAAAGCAAAGCAAGGTCATTTCAGAAGTGTTTCGAGACCTGGCGAATCTGCGTTTAACTGACAGGGTTGGAAAATCTCAAGTAGCCTATACCATGCATGTCCACAGAGTAACTGTGCTGCAAATGGCCGAGTTTGAATCCCGACTTGTACAAATACTTTTTATAGCTTGATGTATTTTAAATAATGTTACTTTTTATGACCAAAACAAGACACATTTATTCACAAAGTGTTCATTTGGATGTTAGACTAATGTTAAAACCAAACACTTTACAAGAACTGAGCTTTTAAAAACTAACAACTATAGCCGTATCACTCTGGATTCGAACCCACGATAACTAAATCACTTGAAACCTCAACTCTTCAATGTAGAGTTTAATACCTCAATTTAGAGATCTGCTCAGGACTGAAATTTTAATCTCACTCCCGCTCTCGCCAGGTTTTATACCGCACCCGACCGCTCCCGCCGTATATTCAGTCTTTGTTTACCCGCTGACCGACCCAACCCGTTTTCAACCCGACCCAACCATTCCCACTAAATTTAGATCTGGTTTTCAAAATCTCACATAAAAATTAGACACTACCAAGAGAGCGATAACAGATAAAAGTGTAGGTTGTGCAAGGATTGTTGGCTAAATGTCAGTGTGGTTTGCCCCTTTGTGATGAGACATGAGTGCCGCGTGACGTGCAGTGAGGTTTGTGGCTGATGAGGCACTGACTCTTTCAAAGTCAGATTTACAAACATATGCACTCAATATATTTGCCAACTACCGATTGTGTTTCATATATCATAACAGCTTTATTTCTACACACATAGCAGGTACATACTGGGCCATGGAAGAATGAATAGTGATTAAATAGGTTTCCCAAAAACACCCAGCTGGATGTTACAGAGTCCAGTCAGCCTATTACAAGCGACACACAGAGCCCCACTATGGATGTGCGTGCTCTCAAATTCACATTTATGTGTTTTATTGGCATGAAAATTAACTGTACATTCGTATTGCCAAAGTAGTGCAGTGTTGCTGCATACAAACAAGATGGGCAGTAGAGCAAAGCAGTAGTGCTCTCTGTCATTCTCTTTCACACACACACACATACAGCACTACAGCGGATTCGCTTTTTCTCTCGGGAGCGCTATATAGTTAGGCCACCCACTCCCTTTAAATTACACCAGAGTTCCCGACTGCTACCTCATTTTATTTGGAAACTTATTCCCGCGCTGCAAGAAAACTGGTCGGGTCCCGCTGAACAGCCGCGAAAATGCAGACCTCTACCTCAAAATTGTGTAATTTAGTTTTGTTCTGAAGCCGTTGCAGAGCAATACATAAAAAAATATCACTAGGTGTCACTGTAGAGACAAGTTTTAAAATGTTAATGCATCTATTTGCATCTCGAAATGCAGATTTTTTCATCAATTCACAAAGTTGTTTATGTTAATTTTTATTTGTAAGATGAGGTGTGATTTTATGATTGAGAAAATAATGTAAGACACAAAGCTCTCTAAGCAGATCTGATTTATTAAGAATTATCAAAACATCACACAAAAGGTGCTTAGTAAATGACAGCTCAATACAAAGAGAAATCTTTATCTGTGTACATGTATAAAATGCAGACAAATCAATAACAGAAGAACAGAAATAATGCAATTACTCTTAATAACGTAATAATGCAATAATGCAAGCCATGTGTCAGGAAAGCTAAAGCAAAACCTGTTAAACCTCCTGCAAACTTCAGTCCTCTTCCATTTTTATCTCCTCAGATTTTTCTTCTTCTTTTTCTGCTTTATGAACTTCCAAACTCGCGAGGACACTCTTAGCATGTTTGATGGAATAGCAGTTTTCTCCACGTGAAAGTTTAATGTTTGGATCCAGCATACAGCAGCTGAGGCTCTCTTTAAGCTTGCTTTTAGGGAAGGTAAGGCCTTCAGGAGTGTGAAAGACAAAACTTACGTGATCCCACACATAATACTGATGTGAATGCAAAGGTTTTGTCACTGCTGTCTTTCCACTGGTTTCCAGTTTAAGTTTGTGTGTTTCACAAATGGCTTGAGCTTTCCATATGATTCAATGCCCATCATAGTCAACAAATGGGCTGTATCTAAGCGGAAAGAAATCTTTGAATTTCTCATTAAACTGAGGGCTGTGAACAAGAACAACATACTCAATCTCCTGCTTGAAGACTTTGGTCTGATAAACTCTGAGCACCGGCTCTTCACCCTCACAACTCTGCTGCTTGTAGGCCTCCATCAGTTCAGACAGAGGAAACGTGAAGCAGAAGTTTCCGTAACGAGAGAGGTGGCCCTTGAACAAAGGAGATGTGGTAAACCGGTTCAGGAAGGGCAGCTGAACATCTTTCTCATCGTTGCTTCTGTTTGGGAATAATCTCTCAAGGTAACGCTCTTCAGCTTCTCGAATATCCATGTAATTAATCTTCAGGCTCCACCATGAAAACGAATGTTCAAGATCTTTGAATCCCTCAGAGTCCCAGATCTTGAGGAGACTAGTCTTGTTGGTGACGTGAGCCACTTCTGTGATGTGGAATTCTACAGGATTTGGATAAAGTGGGATGTTTTTGTGAATGTAACTGGACATGGGTTTTCCTTCTTTGTCAATCCTCATTTTCAGACTATATATGGGAACATGTTCTCCTTCAAAGATGGATTCATACTTGTTTCGAGCATTCAATCCTTCCCTGAAGTTTGCCTATGAAGATAATGCACATTTAGTTGGAGGTACACTTCTACTCGTTACTCTAAAATAGTAAATTCAAGAGTTCACACTTAGCTAATGATTGATTATAAAGCTTGTTTGGCATGCTGTCCCGGGAGAGAGCATAAGAGCCTCGAGCCCGGGGCTCCCTCCCGTTTGCAAGACGAGAGGGGAGTTTGAGCTCAGGTAGATCTGGAGAACTCCTCTGCTGTAGTAGCTAATGAACAGATAGTGATCGCTCTTAAGAGATAACTACTTACTAGGAGCATGTCTATGTTGCCGATTTGGATTAGTCAATTCACTTAAGTTGCATGTTTTTGGACGGTGGGAGGAAACCGGAGAACCCGCAAACAATAATAGGCACGTAATCCTCTCGACATTAGTTTATAAATAAACTTTACTTAGCTGCTACTATCTAAACCATTGAGACTTAGTAATTGGAGGAGGGTGCAAACCTTTCACAGCAAATCTGGTAACAGTCATTCATTCATTTTTCTTCGGCTTAGTCCCTTATTTATCAGGGGTTGCCACAGCAGAATGAGCCGCCAACTATTCTGGCATATGTTTTATGTAGCTGATGTCCTTCCAGCTGCAACCCAGTACTGGGAAATACCCTATAGCACATGTGTTTGGACTGTGGGGGAAACCGGAGCACCCAGAGGAAACCCACGCCAACACGGGGAGAACATGCAAACTCCACATAGAAAATTCAGCTGACCCAGCCGAGGATTGAACCAGTGACCTTCTTGCTGTGAGGCGATTGTGCTAACCACTGAGCCACCATGTCGCCCCTGGTAACATTCCTGTGGCACTAATCGACTCTCTCTGAGATCATTTCCTCTTTATTACATTTTTATTACACAGTCAGAATGCAAAGACACTGGTTTACAGAGGTTGAAATGAGCATTAAAATATTCTACTCAAGTAAAAGTATTATTGCTTTTATGAAATTTCACTTGCAGTACACACAGGTATAATTATAAGTCTCGAAATATACTCAAGTAAAAGTAAAATTTGCAATTGTGTTAACATGTATAATGTATAATTTAGACTGGCTCATAAAACCTTTATAAACAATACATCCGCTGAAGACAGTTCAGTTTTTTTCACCATTAAACACCAACCACAACCATATTTAAAATGTATAAATCAAAACGGTTCAGTGATCTGTCCTTTCCTAACTAACCACAGGAAAATCTGAGGGGGTTTCTCTTTTATTCTGTTTGCACTACTCACGTCTAGCTTAGCCTGCGATTCTCCGTTTGTTGTCACTATGACAATTTGATCAGCAGTTAATTATACTGCAGTAGTTTCTGAGTTGCTTAATGTTCCTGAAATGTTTCTAGCGTGTTCCTAAAGTTATTTGTTTATTTTATTTGTTTTACTCTGTACGAAATGTTTTACTAGTGATGGGTTGCGGCTGGAAGGGCATCCGCTGCATAAGTTGGCGGTTCATTCCGCTGTGGCGACCCCAGTTTAATAAAGGGACTAAGCCGAAAAGAAAATGAACAAATGATTGTACGGAATATGATTTAAAATGTAACAAAGCACAATACCTTAAGCAAAACAAATTAAAGTAAAAGTAAAATTGCAAATGATGAATCCTTTTCACAACCGTTTAACGGTCATTAGCATCTGAATTCCTTGAAAGTTTTTAATGTTTAAAAAAACACATGAACATCTCTATATATATTTCCGTATATATATATATATATCATCTTTGCTTCAAATTACAAAAAACAAATAATCGCTTGTGCAAGGTGTTTCTAATGCAGCTTCTATGGAGCTGTTATGAAGCGGACAGGAGACAGAGGTAAGGAAACGTTAGGGTGTTTATTAAATGACAACAAGGAGCACATGAAGGATAGCCAGGAGGATCAGGAATGATGTTGGGGTCTTTTCCTCCGTGGCTGGGTAACAGGAATACACGAGGATGGACAGCACACACCAGATACAGCTGACAGAGGATGACACAGACTTGGAAGGACTGGAAGACAGGACGATTCGGGAGGACCAGGAAGACTAGGAGGAATACAAAGAGAACAGGTAAGTAAATCGTTTGTTTTAGCTGAGGATGACTACGCTGAGTGGTCGCTCAGTTGTCCGCTTTCGTCGAGACGAGCCCGGACAATGAGCGACTGGAGTGCTGTGCTTTTATCTGGTGCTCGTGAATGTGATGCAGCTGTGTGCTCATTAGAAGTCAGGTGATGGTGATCTTCGTGAGTGGGGGTCGTGAGAGCCTGACCAATCCATGACAGTACCCCCCTCCCCAGGGCCCGCTCCTGAGGGCCGACACCTCCGACGCCGTGGTGGTCTCCCTCTGCCTCTAGGCGCTGGGAACTCAGGGTGGCTCTCATGAAACTCCACCATGAGACTAGGATCGAGAATATCAGCTCTGGGAACCCATGTCCTTTCTTCGGGGCCGTACCCTTCCCAGTCCACCAGGTACTCCAACTGGCCACCACGACGTCGGGAACGCAAGATCTCCTTCACTGCGTAGACGGCTCCTTCTTCTAGGAGCAGTGGAGGAGGGGGTTCCTCTTCGTGGTCAGGCTCTGTGGAGGGAAGAACAGGATCGTGATAGGGTTTCAGGAGTGATACGTGGAATGTAGGGTGAATACGGTAGTGAGAGGGTAATTGTAGTTTGTAGGTGACGGGGTTAACCTGTTCCACGATGGTGAAGGGACCAACAAATCGGGGACTTAACTTGCGAGAGGGCAGTCGCATGCGTATGTCCCGGGTGGATAGCCACACCTTTTGTCCGGGTGTGTATCTGGGTTCTTCAGACCTTCTCCTATCGGCGGTTACCTTGCTTCGACGGACTGCCCTCTGCAGATGTTGATGAGCCTCGTCCCAGACTCTCTCGCTCTCCCGGAACCAGTGATCCACTGCGGGGACATCAGATGGTTCGCCATCCCAGGGAAAGAGCGGTGGTTGGAAGCCCAGGACGCACTGGAATGGCGTGAGTCCGGTGGAGGGTTGCCGCAGTGAATTTTGGGCATATTCTGCCCAGCCCAAATACTGGCTCCAGGAGTTCTGGTGACCACTGCAGAAGGTCCTCAGGAACCGTCCCACCTCCTGAATCTTCCTCTCTGTCTGCCCGTTGGTTTGGGGATGATATCCAGAAGAGAGGCTGACGGCCACACCTAGGAGCTTGAAGAAGGCTTTCCATAGACGTGAGATGAACTGTGGACCTCTGTCCGACACAATATCTTCTGGAATACCAAATGACCTGAAGACTTGATTAAAGATATTGTCGGCAGTTTCAAAGGCTGTGGGAAGACCTTTCAGAGGGATTAGTTTGACAAACTTTGAGAATCTATCTACTATGACTAGAATACAGGTATTACCTTCTGACGAAGGGAGGTCAGTGATAAAGTCCACTCCTAGGTGTGACCAGGGACGGTTCGGAATCGGCAAGGGATGGAGCTTTCCAGCGGGTAGATGACGTGGGCTCTTGGATTGGGCACAGTCCTTACAGCCCTGAACATATTGCCTCACATCCCTTGCCATGTTTGGCCACCAGAATCGTTGGGATACTAGCGAGAGAGTATTGTTGATCCCTGGATGTCCAGTGCCTAGCGAGGTATGTAAGGAGTGGATCAGATCTACCCGGTGTTCAGGTGGTATGAACTGCCGATGAGGAGGGCATCCCGGCGGAGCAGGGGCTTCCGGAGTGGCAACGACTGGAGGAGCGTTCCAGGTGATCGGACAAATGGAGATGTGTTCGGGAAGAATCTTCGTTGGGAGTTCTTCATGATCGTGATGCTCGTGTAAACGAGAGAGAGCGTCTGCTCTTAGATTCTTGGGTCCTGGACGATAGGAAATGGAGAAATCAAAACGTGAGAAGAAAAGTGACCATCTGGCTTGACGTGGACATAGTCTCTTGGCCTCTTTGATGTATTGGAGGTTTTTGTGGTCTGTGATCACCTGGAACGGATGTTTGGCTCCCTCCAACCAGTGACGCCACTCCTCCAAGGCTAGCTTGATTGCTAGAAGCTCCCTGTCTCCTATGCTGTAATTCTGCTCCGCCGGGCTCAACTTCCGAGAGAAATAGGCACAGGGATGCAGTCGGGGCGGTGTATCATGATGTTGAGATAATACTGCCCCGACGCCGGTGGTGGATGCGTCCACTTCCACCACGAAAGGAAGATTTGGGTCAGGATGAGTCAGGAGTGGGGCCCTTGTGAACTCCTTCTTAAGAAGGCGGAAGGCTGCGGCTGCTTCTTTGGTCCACTCCAGTCCTTTGGGTTTACCCTTGAGGAGATTAGTGAGAGGTGATGTAATCCTGCTGTAGTCCTTGATAAACCGTCTATAAAAGTTAGCAAACCCAAGAAACCTCTGGAGCTCCTTAATGGAAGTGGGTTCTGACCAGGATAGAACAGCCTCAATTTTCTTCCCATCCATACGTATACCGGTTTGGTCAATGATGTATCCCAAGAAATGAATCGACTTCTGGTGGAATGAGCATTTCTCCGCTTTGAGGTAGAGGTGATGTTCTCTCAATGTGTGTAGGACCTCCGCAACGTGTTGGCGATGTTCGGCCTCACTCCGGGAGTAAATGAGGATGTCATCTATGTACACTATTACACAGTGGTGAAGAAACTCCCGGAGGACTTCATGAATGAAGTTTTGGAATACGGAGGGGGCGTTGACCAGACCGTAAGGCATGACCTCATATTCATAGTGGCCAGTAGGGGTCACGAATGCTGTCTTCCATTGGTCCCCCTCACGTATTCTTATCAGATTATACGCGCTGCGGAGGTCCAATTTAGTGAAGACTTTAGCTTCTCGGAGCTGTTCCAAAGCGGCTGGTACCAGAGGAAGGGGATATCGGTATTTTACTGTACCGTTATTTAGGACCCTGTAGTCGATGCATGGACGCAGCCCTCCGTCCTTCTTGGCCACAAAGAAGAAGCTTGAGGCGGCTGGTGATTTTGAGTGACGTATGTACCCCTGACTCAGAGCCTCCCTTATGTAATCTTCCATTGCCTGATTCTCTGGAAGCGAGAGCGGGTAGATCCTACCTCTTGGCAACTGGGCATCTGGAACTAGGTCGATCGCGCAGTCCCATGGCCGATGCGGCGGTAGCTGGGAAGCTCTCTTGGGGCAGAAGACATCATGAAAGGAGCTGTACTCCTTAGGAATGTGGATAGACTGCTTCTCAGGAGGGCTCTCGACCGATGTTGCAAACAAAGAAATGGGGTTCCGACCTTGAAGAGGGAGATTTGGAAAACAGGCAGGTGTACATCCAGATCCCCATTTCTTTATCTCTCCTGTGCCCCAAGAGATGATGGGATCGTGCTTCACCAGCCACGGGCGCCCTAGAATGATGTCCATATTTGCACCCTCCAGAACCAGAAATTGAATCCTCTCTTGATGTAACAACCCCACTTGAAGAAGGATGTCTTCGCATTGTCGATGGATACGGGTCGAAGATCGAGTGCACTGGGTTATCGGTTGTATCTGGTATATATGCGAGGACGCCTCAGTACGGAGGTGGAGTTGACGACAGAGGGATTGGGAGATGAAGTTCCCTGCTGACCCGGAGTCGATGAGGGCTGTGACAAGGAGAGAAATAGAGGCAGTAGTTATTTGTACGGTGGTAGTAAGTGGTTTACATTGTTCAATATTCGTACTGAATACACTCACTGAAGTCCGAATGGGACGAAGGGGACACTCCATACGGGTGTGTCCACTGACACCGCAGTATAGACACAGACCCCGGGTCAGCCTCCTCTGTCGTTCCGCTGATGTCAGTCTTCCAGACTCTATTATCATGGGTTCTGGTTCTGGAGAGGCTGTTGACTCAGGCGATTGGAGGAGTGCAGACGAGGGGGTGATGGTGTCCTGTTGATAGGAACGGAGACGATCGGAACATCGGAGAGAATGTTGGATGAATCTCTCCAGACCCATTGTATCATCTAATGTGGCCAGTTGGATTCGGAGAGTGGGTTCCAAGCCGAGCCGGTACGTGGTCAACAACGATCTCTCATTCCATCCACTTGCAGCTGCTAGAGTGCGAAACCGGAGAGCATATTCCTGTGTAGATAGAGTACCTTGCTTTAGATGATACAGCTGCTCTCCAGCGGCTACTTCCCCATCAGAACGTCCAAACACCTCTTTGAAATACTCCGTGAAGGTAGTGATGGAATTCATGACCGGCCCGGCTTGGTTCCAGATCGTCTCAGCCCATTTAAGTGCAGGTCCAGAGAGTAGAGATACGATGTAGGCGATCTTCGACTTATCTGTGGGATATAGAGAAGGTTGCATTTCGAATATGAGGGAACATTGTAACAGAAAACCATTGCACTCCCCCGCTCCGCCTGAGTAGGGCGCTGGTCGGGCCATGGGACTGGAAGGAAGGGCCGAAGAAGAAACTGTGGAGGCGGAAGTGCTCGGTGCTGGTGGTGCGTTGGAAAGTGGAGCTGGTGGCTGTAGAATCCGCTTCAACTGGTCCACCAGCTCTTGAAGGTGATCGGGGGTGCTCATGTTGTCGTCGTTATGGGTCCGGGCTTCTGTTATGAAGCGGACAGGAGACAGAGGTAAGGAAACGTTAGGGTGTTTATTAAATGACAACAAGGAGCACATGAAGGATAGCCAGGAGGATCAGGAATGATGTTGGGGTCTTTTCCTCCGTGGCTGGGTAACAGGAATACACGAGGATGGACAGCACACACCAGATACAGCTGACAGAGGATGACACAGACTTGGAAGGACTGGAAGACAGGACGATTCGGGAGGACCAGGAAGACTAGGAGGAATACAAAGAGAACAGGTAAGTAAATCGTTTGTTTTAGCTGAGGATGACTACGCTGAGTGGTCGCTCAGTTGTCCGCTTTCGTCGAGACGAGCCCGGACAATGAGCGACTGGAGTGCTGTGCTTTTATCTGGTGCTCGTGAATGTGATGCAGCTGTGTGCTCATTAGAAGTCAGGTGATGGTGATCTTCGTGAGTGGGGGTCGTGAGAGCCTGACCAATCCATGACAGGAGCAGGACAGTAAATAGGACATTACTCTCTCCTCTGGCTGCCGTTATCAGTCTCACACTATTGTTTTCCTTTATCTGAAAGTCATGATACCATCGTGGTGTTTTTCTTTTATTATTTCAGCAAAAAAGATTATAAAAATTCACATTCACTGTGCTCTAAGTTTTTCCCAACTATAACCATTTCCGCAACTGAGAAACCCGGAAATGTGAAAAGAGTCTATACAGAATTAAAGAAACTCTAGTCTAAAAGTGAAAAAACTTACAATATTGTGAGTAGAAGCAATTTACTTTCCACATATCCAGCATTTATCATCTACACAGATGCTTTAAGTCATACCTAAAATGTTAATTGGAATTCTTTAAATATGAATGACTTCTAAACCACCTGAAATCTGACATTTGTGTACATACAGTAAAGCAGTCTAAAGAACAAGAATGAATGCAATACAGTACAAGTATATCCCATTTTCTGGCAACTAAAGCTAATTAAGCAATGATCATATTCACACTATGATTAAACAAGTTTTAAGCAAGTAAATTTTATTAGATACTGACTACATTGTCTCGATTTTTGCCTGGTGGGAGTTTGGTGTCCAATTGTAAGAATTGCCTACTTACTTTAGCTGCCATTGCTTGAGGTTTATGTTATTAAGCAGAGAGAGATGCTCTTCTGTCTTGTGAAGACAAGTCTTCTCTAATTTATTACCAATGTAAACAACAAGAAAGTTCACTGAAGCTCCTTTCGAAAAGTCAGAAAGCAGTTTTATGAGTTTATTCTTGCAGAATATCAGAGTCCAACTGAGTGACTACCAGCAACAGAACTGGGGTTTTATAAGCCACAGGAAGCAGGATATATTCAATAACCAATCAACAAGTCTGTCAGTAGTTTCACTAAAATAGTTCACCATTGTGCAGACAGGATGTTGCATATTAATGAGCTCAATGAAGTGGGTTTTCTAAGCCACAATTTTCAATTTTGTTTCACTGTTTTCTTAGGCCCATGAATACGTCTCATTTTTAAAGGCAGAATGAGATCTAGAAGGAAGTTTTCCATAACAATGCAGACTCATGGTTAAGATCCACTTGGTGCAAAATCCTTGAAGCATGTTTTAGATAGTTGTAACTCATATTTTAATTTCATTTTTTTTTTTGCCTGTTTAAAGGTGATATATAATGAACATTGGGATATAGCTGAATAATAAGAGCTCAGTACATGAAAATTGACATACCGTGAGCTTCAAACACCATTGTTTCCTTGTGCTCATGTCGAATTCTGTAAAAATCTGATTATTGGGATCATTCGGTTACATTGCACAAACGAGCTGCATTTGATTGGCCACAATATTTATTTATTTTCTTTTCGGCTTAGTCCCTTGTTAATCTGGGGTCGCCACAGCGGAATGAACCACCAACTTATCCAGCATATGTTTTACTCAGCAGATGCCTTTCCAGCTGCAACCCATCACTAGGAAACATCTACACACACTCATTCACACTCATACACTACAGACAATTTAGCCTACCCAATTCCCCTATAGCGCATGTCTTTGGACTGTGGGGGAAACCAGAGCACCAGGACGTAACCTAAGACAACACGGGGAGAACATGCAAACTACACACAGAAACACCAACTGACCCAGCCAAGGCTCTTGTGCTACCCACTGCGCCACCGGGCAGCTCTGGCCACAATATGGCCCTGTAAAAATACAATTATATATATATATTAATTTTTTTACATTATTTTCTACATTTTGCACTTCGTATATTTTCTATGTATGCAGGACTCTTATTTTGAAAAGAAGCCTGGCAGTATAGGGCTCTCAGGTAATGCAACAAAACATGGAGCATCTCCTCTCATCTCGTCATGAGAATGCAAAATTACACAGATTATAAATTTATTCTCTGCCACACAAAGAGGCATAAGATCTGTTTAACGGGATCTTTTGTTAGTTTAACATGTATATTGTGAAATTTACCACATATGTTTATAATGGGCGGTTCATTATACTGTTGCAACCTGTGATTAACAAGAGACTAAGCTGAAGAAAAAAATTAATGAATGTTTGAAATAAGTCCAATACATTTTATAAAACCTATCTGTTAATTAAGTTTAATAACAATTTCTGCCTCTGATGTCATGTTAAACCCTCAAAATACAGCAGCATTAGAGCAGAGCTCATTAATATTCATGACCCTTCTAAATAAGGTAAAATTAGTCCTTTCCATTCCAGGGCCAATTGCTTGAGTTATACAGTAAATGGGCCTGTAAACATTTTATGGAGATTTTTTACAATTACATAAGCCACATACCTTCAATGTAGATATCAGAGATATCATTCAATGTAGATATCAGAGTTTAACACTGTTAAACACAAAAAAAAATACTTGCTGGGATGTATGAAGCAAGGAAACACACAAAAATAATTGCTGTTGATGCAATACTCTTTATTTTTGGCTAATTTATGAGAATAACAAACAGAAAATCAATCCTATTTCCCTAAAATGCTAATATTACTAAAATGACATAAGGATGATATAACTAAACTCCCACTTCCAATAGGAAAAGTTCAAAGTGTTCAATAAACTTAATCTCTAAATCACATAGTAATCACTCAGCAAATGCCCACAAAATAAACAAACATTAAATGATACCTCATTCACCTGTATCTATCAATGACCAAACATAAAAACTAAACCCTTCACCACATAAGTCAATCACTAACTGGTGCGCTAAGTACATGCTCAGTACCCAACACTACATTGCTGCTCAGGCAATATCATAAATCCACTATTATGCCCAGATATCCCACTGTTTTTGAGAAGAGCTAAAATATCACATCAGACAAGCTTTGATATTACCAACTCTAAATCAAAAAACATGTATGTCAACATGTATGTTATATATGTAGCATGTCAAGGCTTCCCTTAAATAATTGCATGATATGCCACGTAATTAAGTAAATAACAAGTAAATCTACTAAAATTTCTAAAGAAATCCCTTAAAATGCAAAAGACATTACTTGATTGCAGAGTAAAGCACTCATTAGACATTTTTTTTAATTATAATTAAACATTAGGTTAATGTTTGTGTACACAGCCCTAATTTAAAATGAACAAGGGCAACAGATGGATGGACTTTGAGGCAAGGTTTTACTTTTAAACACGTTTAACAGATTGAGCAGCAGAGTTGTTTCCGCCCCAGGATTGAGGATTTGGATACTCTCTTCCAGACTTTAGTGGGTACATCGATTCTTTGTACTGATTACCCTTAAAGAGTTTCCAGCCACCACTGAGCACCTTACAGGAGCGGACCTCTTTTAAACCACACCTCTCAACAGATGGAATATCCACTGTTGTCTCATACATTGGCTCTTCGAAATTTTCCTTTGCATAAAGCTGGATCTTGAATGGCACACAATGAACAGAATGAGCAGGAAGAGGGGATCCGCCAGAACTGCACACCACAGGACTATGTTGGGATTCAGGCTGTTCGAAGTCATCATCCCAACTGAGTTTACATGACCGGATTGATTTTAAACCCAACAATTTCTTCAAAAATGGAGACTCATGTGGTAGCTCAAAAACTAGGCCTTCAAAATTGTCCTCTTCGTAGAGCTGGATCTTAAGTGATGTCACACGTTTCAGAGAGAGATGAGGACTTTTGTCATCCAATTTACCATACTGCCCTTGACTCAGCTGGCAATATGGTTTTTTGTAGTCATTATCCTGACAGAATTCCCAGACACCATTATGCACCTTACAGGAGCGGACCTCTGTTATACTGCTGCATTTAAAAGAAGGACAGTCTTCTGTGAACACTTGTTTGGTGCCTTCAAAATTTGGCTTGCTGTAAAGCTCAATCACAGGCTTAAAGAGAAGCAGAAGAAAAAGAGTGCATGAGATACAAATTCTTTAAGCAAGTAAAAAAAAGGTGACTTGTGCTTCGCCATTATGCTAACTTATTATTTGGACACATTTGTCATAATCCTGCAGTTACAGTATAATAAATATACCATAAGCTCACCTTGCCATGGCACAACCAAGTAAAGCACTTCTTAGCATCCTGCTCCTCTTCGTCAGAATTCTCTTTGTAGTAAACCCTACCAACATACTCTGTGAATTCATCCGGCAGGAGACTGGATACCTGCAGATACAAATGAAAACAAACATATATTTAGATACTTGTACATTTTACCAGATGTTTCCTTCTACAAGGTTTGCATTGCATTATGCAACAAGCATAACAATGTTTTCAGCACAATGTTTGCTTTCATTTTTATATGAATTTTTAAACAGCATGACACCACTGTTTTATCTTCAGAAAATAGTTGGTGGAATAAATTTGATGTTCAATCACAACTAATGAAAAATGTTTTTAATTCTAACCAGCTATAATCTTCTGAAAATAAACTGCTTTAAATAGTTTTTTATTATTGTATTATTAATTTCGGGCTTGACTATATGTGTGTGTGTGTGTGTGTGCGCGTGTGTGCGTGTGATAAAAAGTACAAATAAACAAGCATAAAATGAAAACGTTATTTAAGCAGAACAGTGGCACAAGTACCTCATATGTCTTCATTTTGAAGGCTTTGTTTAGGTTCCTCTTACTATAGAAATAGACATTCTTGAGGGGGTTTTCAGCTTCCTTGTTACTACTGTCCAGCTGAATCGTCTGTCAGAGATGTACAATATCACAGCAATGTTTTAATACTGATATACAAACATCAATAATGGACAGTAAACTGTTTTAAACGTGACGTACATCAATCCTGAAATCGTTCTTATCCAAGAACACGGTGGGCTGCAGTTTGTTCCATTCGTCAACTGCTTTGTTCCACTTCTCCTAAAGTTTTATTGGGTATTAAAGTCAAACAGCAATAAATTATATGAGAATGAACTGGTTTATTTATAGTGTCATTTATTGTATATTCAGAAAATCTCTTGTTTTGTTTGTTTGCTCTCACAATAATTTTTCATTCCATAACTGTACAATTTAGCCTTTATGGTCTCAATATAAAATAATACCTAAAGTTTAGTCCCAAATTATTTTAATTAGCTTACCACTTCTAAAATAAATCTGTTCAAACTTATGTATTATTCACAGTGATGAATGCTGCATTTCAGAGAAGGGCAGGGAAACGGAGGACAACAATGATATTAAACACAGCATGTTGACAACAAAACGATATGTACAATTTGTATGTTCATAATGATATGTTTTTGTTTGTTTTTTTTTTTTTGTTTTTTTTTACCAACTCAGTTTTATTAATGATTGGTAATATTAATGGCATGTGCTCATCCTACAGAAAGACAGTACTCAGATATAAACATACTGCTAAAGGAACAATATATACACTATATAGATAAATACTCTATATGCTCAATGAACCTGAGGGGAAGAATACAATGAACATCAGCTGAAGTTACTGCACTACTGACAGAGCACTACTAAATGAGACAAAGCAATTTTAAGAAAAACATCAGATGAGAGTTTCTGAGCTCAGTAAACTGAAAGTCTAAGATATGGAATAGCAGCCTGTGAATTTCAAAATAAATTAAATATATGACAAGCATGATTAACAGACTCCGGGGTTTCCTTGGTGTTACCCTAATGCCAAGCAAACAGCTTGGTGCAGTCCAAACATAATGAGTTTTGCACTTTACTGTAGCTAAATTATGTGCACATCTTACAATAATGTCACTAATTTCTAGTCTAATATCTGTTAATTAATGTTACATTATGTCATATCAGCATTTTTTGTTCATTGATAGATCGTGTTTTTTTTTTTTTTACCTTGAATAGTTGTTTGTTTTCATGTTCCGCTTTTGTTATTCTCATCTCTCCAACCCATTTTGGCAGTCGTCGTCTCACAATATCCTGAAGTTTCATCCTGGCATCTTTCATACCATCATCAGTGGAGTACATGATCTCCTCAAAGATGTGATCTGTTAAAATAAGTGATTTTATTGTCTCTCCTCATCTACATGAATGTATCTTTTTATTTTGAACATTCAACCAAGCAGAAATTACAGGAATGTACACTGAGGAAGGTGTTGCATGCAAAACTGTTGCAAACAATTTAATTGTGTTGAATTTAAACAAAAAAAAATAAATGTAATAATGTTCAACTTAATTTGTTTGTTTAAATTCAGCCCAAATAAATTGTTTACAACCACTAAACGTAAAAAAAATTGAGTAAATCCAAGGAATCATCTTTGAATAATTTTTTTCAGTGTAAGAATACTGTATTTACACCATCTGATGTTAAAATCTGACCTGTCAGTTTAGCCAGCTTTGCAGCCATTTCCTCATAAGAAGCCCGTGAAGAGGTTTCAGTTAATGGTGAGATCTTGGTGAGCTTTTTGGCAGCCGCGGAGAGGACTTCTGTGAATCTAATGCACCAATAAAATGTAATTAATCAATTACAAACTTCAGCAATATGGAATAACACAAAAACTCACTTTTCTTCGATAATGTAGACAATCTTGTGCTTGTAGGCATCACTGTACAACGTGTACTTGGTCCTAAACATGTCATAAACATTATCTGCCACCTGTAAGAGAAACAGAAAATCATGAACTAATATGAATAACTCTGAATGACCCATAAAGCAAAATTATAGCAAAATCTTCTTTAAAATCCCTTTTTGACTATTTAGAATATTGTGAAATTTGGAAAAAGTCTGTGTGAAATCAAAATTTACAATGTTTATTTTGTTTGAACACATTGTAATTATTTAGATCAGTGGCTCCCAACGTGGGGGTGATTTCCCAAACCAAGTACAGATTTTTAAACTATTATTCACTCATTTTCCTGAATTATCAGGGCTTTCCACAGCAGACTGAATCGCCAATTATTCTGGCCAATTATTCCAGCCACAAACCAGTACTGGGAAACACCCATACACATTCATTCACACACACACTCATACACTACGGCCAATTTAGTTTATCCAGTTCACCTATAGCGCATGTGTTTGGACTGAGGGGGAAACTGGAGCACACGAAAGAGAAAGACACACACACACACACACACACACACACACACACACACACACACACACACACACACACACACACACACAGACACATACACAGGGAGAACATGCAAACTCCAACAGATATGCCAACTGGCCCAGCCGGGATATGAATCAGCGACCATCTTGCTGTGAGCCCACAGTGCTAACCACTGAGCTACAGTGACGTGTAATAAACTAATAATTCATCAAATAGCTTATTGTGTATAGTAGTAAGAAATGACACCTTGTCTCTGAAGCAGATATGATTTCTCTCGTTCACTTTACAGACTCGAGCAGATTTCAGCAGACGCATATGGTCAAAGCTGTTTGGGATGCCGAGGTGATGACAGTCTCTGAAAAATAATAGGATTCAAGAAGTCAGGCTATCCTAGTCAAACAGCCACTAGTTCAACTCCTGGAGAATAGGGCTACTAGGCGAATCAATCTACCAACAGTGGTACTGAAATTGTATTGATTTTATTCAGATGATAATGGTACTTAAAGCAAAAATTTCTAATGTACGCTAACGTACATTGCTCCCTTTTTCATTAAACTGTAGACGTAACTGGAAACCCTCGTGTTGCTCCTCCGCGGCTTTTCCATCTAAACGCACAGGTTTTTGTGAGCATGTTTGTTGTCTGTGCAACATTTTATAAGTGAAACCCCTGGACCGAACTATGGGAAGTCAAGATGACAACCTGATTATAGAACTAAGGATGATTTAATTATACTGAGGATACTGAGACCATCAGTAGTCCAACATTGTTATTTATCACTATTAATTATACAGTTTGTGGCATCACCAATATCCCACTTGACTGGTTCAAATATTATCTCTCTGGCCGCACTCAGTTCATTCAACTCAAATCATTCACTACTCAGCATTTTACAGTTTCTTCAGGTGTACCCCAGGGCTCAATCTTGGGGCCCTTGCTTTTTCTCATCTATCTTCTTTCACTTGGTAATATTCTCCGTAAAAATAACATACAGTTCCACTGCTATGCGGATGCCCAGCTCTACCTCTCTGGCAAACCCCTTCTTGTTTTCCACCTTCATCCCTTTACAGTCTGCTTAGCAGAAATCAAATCTTGGCTTTCTCTTAACTTCCTCAAATCAACTAGTTAAAAAACTGAGGTTATATATCTTTTGATTTTCACATCAACAACATCACCCAGTCTGCTTACTTCCACCTACGCAGCATTAATCGTCTCCGCCCTTCTCTTACCCCTCATGCCACTGATGTTCTTGTCCATAGCCTTGTCACATCTCGTTTAGATTACTGCAACTCCCTTTTCTTTGGTCTCACTCATAAATCCCTCCGTAAGCTTCAATTGGTCCAGAACTCAGCTGCCCGTATCATCACCAGAAACCCCTCTTCTCATCACATCACCCCTGTCCTGCAGCAGCTTCACTGGTTACCCGTTCATTTTCCAATTGATTTTAAAATCTTGCTGTTAACATTCAAAGCCATCCACAATCTCGCCTCTCCATATTTGTCTGCCCTCATCCACATTTCTGTTCCTTCTCGCACCCTGCAATCTTCCTCCTCCCTCCACTTGTCTGTTCCCTCTACTCGTCTATTGTCTATGGGCAACAGAGCATTTAGCCACTCTGCTCCCCGGCTTTGGAACTCACTACCACCTGCCATCAAAAACATTGACTCCCTCACACTAATCAAATCAAGACTCAAAACCCACTTATTTAAGATGGCTTTTAATACTTAATTAATTTTATCTGCACTATTACTGTGTATATTTTTTATTTCTCTTGTTATTTTATTGCTTTTGTTTATTGTACGGTGTCCTGGAGTTGCCAGAAAGGTGCCTTTAAATAAAATGTATTATTATTAGTTTTTGTTCAGTATAAACAGAAATGTAATTAATAAAAAAAAAAACGTAACTACCAAAAGCTGAGAGTTTTAAGACTTTGAGGAAGAGCATACAGTAGCACAAAGGAGTTTTCTGATCAAGCTGTAATTAATAATTTAGGCCAGACTTGGTTAGGTAATGGTGTTAGGATGAAGGTACACTCAAATTATTTGAATTGTATTGTGTCATTTTAAAATGGACAGTGTAATAAATGTAATCAGTGTAAATGTAATCATGCAAATTAACAAAGTTAATATTCATTTCAAAAAGAAATCCTTACCGTGCAAAATAGTCCCATGTGTGCACGTCAATGCCATTCCATTTGTTTATCACAATCTCATACAGGAAAGCTTTGTCCTCAGTCCTGCACCCACTTGACCACTGGATGAATGAAAATACATTCAGGATCAAATTGCTTGCAACTTGCTGGAAATAGTATGACATGGTAGTTTACAAGATGGTTTACCTCTTGAGCTTCTGTATCAACCCCAACGATTAACTCCTTAATAAAATCGGGATCTATTTCACCACTCAGATTTACATTCTTTAAAATATCCTGTAGTATCAATTTTGATATCTCCGGGGCACAATATAAATCCTGTAAATAACATAAATTAAAAGCATGGTTTGACAAGTGGTAATCTGTATTTCTGAGCAATAATAAAGATGGTTATAGGGACATGAGATGAAAGTGACTCTAACATGCTAACATAATAACATTCATTCATTTTCCTTTACCTTAGTCCCTTTATTCATCAGGGGTCGCCACAGCGGAATGAACCATTACAATTTAAACATGTATTACAAATTTATTATGAAATAAAAAAAATATTAACTACGGACCTGGTACTCGTGTTATTCTATGAACTAAATGTAAGCCAGGTGTTTTCAAATCTGTGCTAGTTTTGCATTGGGCTTACAATAGGTCCACAAATGTTTTCTGCTATTTTCAGACTAATGCAGTTTTGGTTTCAGGTCATGCAATAATGTTTAAATATCAAATGCATTTGTGCTAATATCTTCACTCGTTGGCTGCTGGTTTATAAACAAGGTGACCAGGTGCAATTATGGTGCATTGCTATTTTATGGCACCTGAAATACACTGTGCCGTTGACCAATCAAAACCTGGATTAACATCAATAGTATAATATATATATATATATATATATATATATATATATATATATATATATATATATATATATATAGTTATTTAAAGAGAGTAATATAAGCCTTAAACTGGTACAGAACACCTGCACACTCTGTTTATTACACACAAAGCAACATGTAGCAGCAGACAAGCCTTCCAAAATTTCAAAAGGAAAGGAAAACATTGCTTGTCCTGTAAATGGTCTACTTTAACTTCAATTTTCTTTGCTTGCTAATTCCACTAAACAGCAAATCTGCTATGGTACGAGGAGTGCAACTGGATCTTAAAGGGAATGGGAGATGAGATTCTGATTGTTTTATAGCAAGTTACACACCAAACGCACCCATTACTCAGTAAGAGAACAGAGATAGCTCTTTAAGACAATTCACCAGGCATGCTGACCATTTTTCCCATTGTTAAAGTAACAAAAGTGGATTTAAATAGACCATAATTGCACCTGTGCCATGTGCTTTAACCTTTACCCTACATATAGATTTAAGAGTCACAAAATATATAACATTGTTAAACATGTATATTTGTAGAGAAGCATTTTGGTGCTTACCTGAGCATTTTCACCTAATAAAGGAAACAAATGGGTTTCATGTGAACTTTTATTAATGATCTCATGAAAAAATGTGAAATAAAAGGTACAGTCTGACAGAATCTATTTTCTTTAACACATAGTCAGTTTATTTACTTTCTCATCTTATTGACAGATTCGAATATTTTTCCTTTACATGAACATTAAGATCATATGTGACTCTTGACTACAAAACTAGTCATAAGTGTCAATTTTTGAAAACTGAGATTTATTTATCACATATAATAGCTGAATAATTACGCTTTCCATTGATGTATGGTTTGTAAAGTTTGGACAATATTTGACCAAGATACCAAAATATATATTAAATAGTGAGAAAATCACTTTTTAATGTTGTTCAGATTCCGAAATCACAAATATTTAGCATAGGCTTTACCCTTATAAATAAACTGCATAGTTGCAATCTAAACAACTACATTCTCATCTAAAAAGCCCCAAAAGTACATTATGTTATTTAACAGCAGCAATATTTGTAATGAGTGTATTGATCTGCTGTCACTCTATGTGGGCAGGGTAATACAGAAGGGTGAGGCAGCTGTATGAGTGCTGATATTGCAGAATATCGTATTGCTATCAGCCCGACGGATTTGAGAACCAGACAGAACTGTTGTATAAATATATGTCTTGCAACAATGCAAATGCAACATGATCTAATATCCTAATGAATTTTGGCATAATAGAAAAATCAATGATTTTTCCTTAAACAATGGATTATTTTGCTATTGGCAAAATGTACCCTTACAACACAAAACTTGTCATCCAGGGTCACATATATTCTGTCTAACGAAACCAATGAAATGCAGTAAATGCAATATTACGTTTGGATTTAAAGTTCTTTAAGGCTAAATATGACAGTAATGATGAATAATGGCTGTCAAGGTCACCACGTTTGATTTTCATCATATCTCACAGATCTTCATTCTGATTAGAAAATACAATACAGCCTATAATTTTACCAATCAAACTACAAACATCAGCTTATAATAATAAAATATATTTATATATATATATACACATATATACACATATATATATATACACATATATACACATATATATATACACATATATATATACACATATATACACATATATATATACACATATATACACATATATATATATATATATATATATATATATATATATATATATATATATATATATATATATATAGTTAATTTAATGAGAAGCTGAGGCACTCACCCTGTTCTTCCTGTGCTTTGCGGCAGTATCGCTCATACAGATGAGAGAATGGACCGTGGCCTTAAAGATAAAAAAAAAACTAATCTAAATATCTCGTCATATTTTACCTTACATTGGAGTGTCACTGCAGATTATTTCACATATATAGAAATGTCACAACATTTGTCAAGTAAAGTAAGGTAAATGTGTCTTTATATTCTCACCCCTCCACTAAATTCTTTGGAATATTGCAACATAAAAAAGTAGACTTCTACAGAAATAGTATGTATTATAGTAATGTGTACATTCTCTGCTCAGGTTTGCACATTAACACAGCTCACCTAAATTGTAGCACAATGCAGCAATTTTGACAGACAGGATGTCTTTGTCATCAATGCAGAGATCCGGCTGGTTTTCTTTCAGAAATGTGATCATTAGTCCTGCTAAATGCGCCATCCTTCAACAAACAGATCAATATCCTTTTAAATGAGATCTTTCTCAGAAATGCATGTTATGTTTTCTCATTTAACATTTTTATAATTTGTACTTCATGAAAATGCGTTTATTAGTCTAACAAAGAAGGAACATATTAATCACAACCAGCCAATATTGGGGGAATGTTTGTGCAGATGTTGTTGTTAAAATTTATAGAAACTCTGCCTCACAGAGGTGTAAAAAAGCTGATTTCAGCAAGTTAGCTTGGTCTTTTAAAAAAAAAAAAATTGGGCATGTCAGTAAATTTAAGAGTATTTCATAAACAGTTTCAATGCTAAAACTTGCTCCCAAACATGTGAAACTTTAAAGGTGCCATATAATGAAAATCTGGATATACCTAGGCACAGCTGAAAATAATTTTAAATTCCCAATAAATAATTCATTTTCTTTTCAGCTTAGTCCCTTTATTAATCTGGGGTCGCCATAGCGGAATGAACCGCCAACTTATCCAGCACAAGTTTTACACAGCGGATGCCCTTACAGCTGCAACCCATCTCCGGGAAGCATCCATACACACTCATCCACACACATACACTATGGTCAATTTAGCTTACCCAATTCCCCAATAGTGCATATGTTTGGACTGTGAGGGAAACCAGAGCACTCGGAGAAAACCCACACCAACACGAGGAGAACATGCAAACTCCACAAAGAAATGCCAATTGACCCAGTCGAGACTCGAATCAGCGACTTTCTTGCTGTGAGGCAAAAGCGCTACTCACTGCGCCACCGTGCCGCCCCATAATTAGAAATATAATATTATATCATAACATAATTCTAAATACATTTTAGTCCTTTTTTTTCAAGTATAATTAAAATTTAGCTTGTACTTTATCCACAACACACCTCAGGAGCAGTAATGCAGAAGCAGACTTGCCTACACAGACTTTTTTTAATAAGAAATCTACTATTTGTAATATATCAAGTCATTTTACAAGCGCTCTAAATAGTTTTGCCAGAGAAAGTAAAATGGTTTAAGAGTAAATATTACTATGTACATTAAAAGTAGACAAGACTTTTACCCTACCCAAGTGAGTGTTCGAAGCGTGTATGAGTGGCTCCGGGGTAGACCCGATCTGCTCCTCCAAGCTGTTTGATGTGTCTGAGTCTCTGAAACTGAGGAGTGTCAATGATCTTCACCAGATCACTATCCAGCTCTATCTGACCATAAATGGGATCATTGAAAATCTACAGCACACAAATAAGACATATATTAGTGAACAGAATGGGAATTGGGGTCATTGTGTCCATATGAATGCACAAGTGTACAGAAATATATAGTATTGGCATAGTTTGCACTTGCTTATTATTTAAATTTAGATTAATAATTTTTCCAGTACAACTCTCAGGGAGATTTCGCATTGTAAAAAATATGTAATAATTAAAATGGTGATGCTGCTTTGATTATTGTTAGAAAGCAAGTAGAATATAACTGAGAATATAACATCCTGCTGCTGACCAACAGTGAATATATACTGCTCAAAAAATAAAAATAAAGGGAACACTTAAACAACACAATGTCCAAGTCAATCACACTTCTGTGAACTCAAATGCTGCATCCCAATCAGCATAATATCTGTCCTAAATAGTATTTGAAGATAGAATTAGTGTATACCAAATCATAGTATGCTGAAAAGAGTATGTCTAAGGTTCCCGGATAGTTTATTATTTCTGGTAAAAATTGTAAGAAGCGTCCATACTCTAGCCGCTAATATTGTCCACGGTACATTACGTGCTGGATGTAATTTAGAATGCAGAATTATCCAAAGATCTGAGGAGATTTCTGTGCATGAAAGATTTGTGAATGACAGATTAATCCGCTGCTGTTTCTCCAATAAGGTAGGCAATTAAGTTCAACAGAAATGTGGATCATGTGTGGATGATTGACAGGGCTCAGAACAACATAACGATCTGTTAATGAGGGAGTAGTGTGTCCCAAAGCCTGCATACTCTTCTGTTATACACTCAAAAGTATATACTTTTCAACCACAAAAAAGTACATACATTTAGGGCGCAGTATAAGTATACAAATTGGGATGCAACAAAACTACCCACTTTGGAAGTAACACTGATTGACAATTAATTTTACACGCTGCTGTGCAAATGGAATAGACAACAGGTGGAAATTATAGGCAATTACCAAGACACCCCCAATAAAGGAGTGGTTCTGCAGGTGATGACCACAGACGACTTCTCAGTTCTTATGCGTTGTGGCTGATGTTTTGGTCATTTCTGAATGTTGGTGGTGCTTTTACTCTAGTGGTAGCATGAGACGAACTTTACAACCCATACAAGCGGCTCAGGTAAAAAGATTTGTTCTAACATAGAGTAAATATATATATAGGTCCAACATTAAAAGTCATTTTGAATCTGCAATAACAAATAAATACTAATTTAATTAATTTAAAGAGGGTTTTCACCACAATCCTTTTCCAAACATATTTGACAGATGAGCTGTGATTTAATACCTGATACACTTTACACCTGGTGGCTTTGTCGGGCTGATCTGGAAATTCGTGGTAGCATGAGATGGACTCTACAACCCACACAATCAGTTCAGGTAAATCAAAACTCAGACAAATATGCATGTGTCTAGTCAAACTGTCGGAAACAGACTCCGTGAGGGTGATATGAGGGCCAGATGTCCTCAAGTAGGGTTATGCTTACAGCCTGACACCATGTGTGACATTTGGCATTTGCCAGAGAACACCAAGATTGGCAAATTTGTGTGGGGTGGCATTTCTTTGGAGGGCCACACAGCCCTCCATGTGCTTGCCTAAGGTAGCCTGACCGCCATTAGATACCGAGATGAGATCCTTAGACCCTTTGTGAGACCATACTGCATGCCGGTGTAGTTGACCCTTGGTTCCTACTAATGCAAGACAATGCTAGACCTCAGGTGGCTAGAGTGTGTCAGCAGTTCCTGCAAGATGAAGACATTGATGCTATAAACTGGCCCGCCCGTTCCCCAGAGGTAAATCCAATTGAGCACATCTTGGACATAATGTCATGCTCCATTCACCAAGTCCAGGAGTTGGTTGCTTTACTCCAGGTCTAGAAGGAGATCCCTCAGGAGACCATCTGCCACCTCATGCCCAGGCATTGTAGGAAGGTCAGACAGGCACATAGAGGCCACACACACATCTGCGCTTCATTTTGACTTGTCTTAAGGACATTACATCAAAGTTGGATCAGATTAAATATTGAGTGCGACTCCAAATCCAGACCTCCATGGGTTAATAAATTTGATTTCCATTGATAATTTTTGTGTGATTTTGTTGTCAGCACACTCAACTATGTAAAGGAACAAAGTATTTATTAAAAATATTTAATTCATTCAGATCTTGGATGTGGTGTTTTAGTGTTCCCATTTTTTAAACAGTTTATATATATCAGAATCAGAATCAGAATCGGTTTTATTGCCAAGTGTGCTTCACACACACAAGGAATTGTTTTGGCTACAGAAGCTTCCAGTGTACATAAAGTGACATGTGACAACACAAAATAATCTGAAAAAATAAAATAATAATAATAAAAAATGATGAACATTAAACAGATGCGGTTAGTGAAGAAACCTGGATGTTGAATTGTATGTACAGATTGTTATAAATATACAGGTTACAAGGTGCTGTGTACAAGTGCGAATGTAGAAAGTATTGCATTGTATATTGATATAAGGTGCTGTGTACAAGTGCGTATGAGAAAGTATTGCACATATTTATTGCACAGTAGGGGAATATTTAACTGTTCATAAGGTAGACAGCCTGAGGAAAGAAACTTTTCCTGTGTCTGGCTGTTTTTGTGCTTGGTGCTCTGAAGCGCCGACCAGACGGTAACAGTTCAAACAGGTAGTGTGCTGGGTGTGAGGCGTCCAGAGTGATTTTGCGAGCCCTTTTACTCACTCTGGAAGAGTACAGTTCTTGAAGTGTAGGAAGGGTAGTGCCAGTGATTCGTTCAGCAGTCCGGACTATTCGCTGTAGTCTACGGAGGTCGGTTTTGGCAGCTGAGCCGAACCAGACGGTGATTGAAGTGCAGAGGATGGATTGGATGACAGCTGAGTAGAACTGTACGAGCAGCTCCTGTGGCAGGTTGAACTTCCTCAGCTGACGAAGGAAGTACAGTCTCTGCTGGGCTTTCTTCACAATAGAGTCTATATGAGTGTCCCACTTCAGATCCTGAGAGATGGTGGTGCCCAGGAACCTGAATGACTCTACTGCAGCCACAGTGCTGTTCATGATGGTGAGTGGGGGGAGTGCAGGGGGGTTTCTCCTGAAGTCCACTATCATCTCCACTGTTTTGAGCGTGTTCAGCTCCAGGTTGTTGTATCTGCACCATAACGCCAGCCGCTCCACCTCCTGTCTGTATGCAGACTCGTCACCGTTCTGGATGAGGCCGATAACAGTAGTGTCGTCTGCAAACTTAATGAGTTTGATGGAGGGGTCTTTTGCAGTGCAGTCGTTGGTGTACAGGGAGAAGAGCAGTGGAGAAAGAACACATCCCTGGGGGGCACCAGTGCTGATGGTGCGGCTGTCGGATGTGATTTTGCCCATTCTGACTAGCTGCTGTCTATCTGTCAGAAAGCTGGTGATCCATTGACAGACAGAGCTAGGAACAGAGAGCTGGGCCAGTTTGTACTCAAGCAGTGATGGGACGATGGTGTTAAAGGCAGAACTGAAGTCCACAAACAGAATCCTTGCGTAGTTCCCTGGTTTGTCCAGATGTTGTAGGGTATAATGCAGTCCCATGTTGACTGCATCATCCACAGACCGGTTTGCTCTATAGGCGAACTGCAGGGGGTCCAGCAGGGGTCCAGTGATGTCCTTCAGATATGCTAGCACCAGTCTTTCGAATGACTTCATGGCCACAGATGTTAAGGCCACAGGTCTGTAGTCATTGAGTCCTGTGATCTTTGGCTTCTTTGGGATTGGGATGATGGTGGAGCGCTTAAAGCAGGATGGAACTTTGCGCTGTTCCAGTGATCTATTGAAGATATGGGAGAAAATGGGAGCCAGCTGGTCAGCGCAGGTTCTCAGACAGGCTGGTGAGACACCATCTGGCCCTGGTGCTTTCCTTCTCTTCTGTTTACTGAAGATCTGACGCACATTTTCCTCACTGATCTGAAGAGCAGGGGGGGAGAGGAAGATGGCTGGAGGTGTTGATGGCTGTGTAGGGCGATGGTCCGGGCTGTGTTGATGTGGTGTTGATGGCTGTGTAGGGCGATGGTCCGGGCTGTGTTGATGTGGTATTGATGGCCGTGTAGGGCGATGGTCCGGGCTGTGTTGATGTGGTGTTGATGGCTGTGTAGGGAGATGGTCCGGGTGGGTGTGAGGTGTCTGGTCATAGGTGTCAAACCTACAGTAGAACATATTCAGCTCGTTTGCAATATGTTTATTGCTGTCGATACTGGGGGACGGTGTCTTGTAATTAGTGAAATCTTTTAAGCCTCTCCACACTGATGCAGGGTCGTTAGCTGAAAACTGGTTTTGCAGCTTTTTGGCATAGCTTTTCTTAGCCACACCAATCTCCTTTGTCAATGTGTTCCTGGCCCGATTGTACAGGATCCTGTCACCACTCCTGTAAGCATCCTCTTTGGCCTGACGAAGCTGTCTGAGTTTTGGTGTGAACCATGGTTTATCATTGTTAAATGACAAGTAGGTCCTGGTAGGGATGCATAACTCCTCACAGAAACTGATGTATGATGTTACAGTCTCTGTGAGCTCGTCCAGATCTGTGGCTGCAGCTTCAAAAACATCCCAGTCAGTGCATTCAAAACAGGCTTGTAAGACCTGCTCTGTGTCGTTGGTCCATCTCTTGACAGTCCTTAATACTGGCTTAGTAGTTTTAAGTTTTTGCCTGTAAGTTGGTATAAGATGAACCAGGCAGTGATCGGAGAGTCCTAGAGCTGCTCTGGCGACGGAGCGATATGCATCCTTTATTGTGGTGTAGCAATGGTCCAAAATTTTATTGCCTCTGGTGGGGCATGTAATGTGCTGTTTGAATTTAGGCAGCTCATGTGTGAGTTTTGCCTGATTAAAGTCCCCAAGTATGATAAAAGCAGAGTCCGGGTGTTGTTGTTCTGTCTCTGTGATCAGATCAGCCAGCTGTTGCAGTGCAGTACTCACGTGTGCTTGCGGTGGAATGTAAACACAGACGAGAATGAACGAGGAAAACTCTCTTGGTGAATAAAACGGCTTACAGTTAATGAAAAGCACTTCCACATCAGGACAGCACATCTTCTTTAACACAGTTACATCCGTACACCACCTTCTGTTGATGTATATATATATATTACAACAATTCTGGCTTTTTTTTTGCCATTCCAGAGGCAATCAAGACGCTTTCTCACACACACTCATACACTACAGCCAATTTTGGCCAATTCCCCTATATCGCATGTGTTTGGACTGTGGGGGAAACCAGAGCACTCGGAGGAAACCCACGGCAACATGGGGAGAACATACAACTCCTCACAGAAATGCCAACTGACCCAGCCAGGACTCTAACCAGCGACCTTCTTGCTGTGAAGCTGTGAATGGCTTCTTGCTAACCACTGAGTCACCGCGCCACCCTATATACAGTTGAATTCAAAATTGTTCCCCGTTCTGTAAATTTAACTTATTTATTTTTTTAAATACTGTATACCCAAATTATGAATTTACTCAGTATTTCCTCTAATATTTGTTCTTCTGGAGAAAGTCTTTTTGTTTTATTTCGGCTAGAATAAAAGCAGTTTTTAATTTTTAAAACCTTTTTACGATACATTTTATTAGCCCTCTTAAGCATTATTAGTTTGGATTTTCTACAGAATATTCATTCATTCATTTTCCTTCGGCTTAGTCTCTATTTCAGGGGTCGCCACAGCAGAATGAACCGCCAATTATTCTAGCATATGTTTTACGCAACGAATGCCCTTCCAGCTGCAACCCAAGATCTGGGAAACACCCAAACACAATAATTTACCCACATACAGTACACTACAGCCAATTTAATTCATCTATGTGAATGTGTCTCAACTGTGAGGGAAACCGGAGCACCCGGAGGAAACCCATGCTAACACAGGGAGAACATGCAAACTCCACACAGAAACGCCCAGCCGGTACTCAAACCCCGACCTTCTTGCTGTGAGGCCAAAGTGCGACACCACTGAGCTACTGTGTCGACCCTGTCAAATAAAGGTATGAGAGCTGTCACTCGGGGTGATAAATTTTCTAAAGGTACACATTTGTACCTTAAATGTCCATATTAATACCTCAAGGGTATATATTACTACCTAAAAACTACAAAAGTGTTCTTCTCAATTTTATGTACCAATATATAATTTTGAGGCACCAATATGGACCCTTCAAGTACAAATGTGTACCTTTTGAAAAGGTACCACCCCAGTGACAGCTCACGTACCTTTATTTCTGAGAACAAACCACTGTAATACAATAACTTGCCTAAGTAGCCTAACTAGCCCTATTAACCTATTTAAGCCTTTAAATGTCACTTTAAGCTGTCTTAATGTCATCAAGATAAACAAAATCAGTTAATAGAACTGAGTTAGTAAAACTATTATGTTTAGAATGTGTTGAAAAAAATCTTCTTTCCATTAAACAAAAATGGGGGGGGGGGGGGGGGGTAATAATTACACACACACACACACACACACACACACACACACACACACACACACAAAAATCTCCAATTTTTTTGTTTACCTTTTTTGGTTTTTCTGAGGTTGACTGCTCTGCTGGAGTATCCTTTTCTTCTGAAAAAAAAAATATTTAAGATCTTGCAGAGGAATATTTAATTTGGTTTCAGTTTATCTGTCATAAATTTAATCATTGTCTTTTTCGATACTATACGATAAAGTTCATTTTGTGGTTTCTATGAGAACTGCATGTAAAATAACAATATTAATACATCATTCTAAAATAATAACAAGTACAGTGTTTATATTAAAGTACTTAGACATGTGATCACTTGTTTATTACAATTTTCAGTGAACTAATGTGCTTAAATTTGCGAGAACAGCTTGGAGAGGTTGTGGATAAGTGAGCGGGTCACACAACATATACTCAAAAAATAAAATTTTTTACTTTATCAAAGTACTTATTTAAAATGAGCTGAAACAACACAATTCTTGAGATTTCATTGGGACAACTTAATTTTGTTATGTTATCCACATAAATTTGTTAAAAGTGTTAAGTTAACTTAATCGATTTGTGTTGGGACAACATAAATGAATTATGTGGAACCCTGCATGTTTTTACAGTGTACATTTACAGTACATAGGTCAATCTGCTATTTGTGCTATTTGTTTATGTTTTTATTTTGGTTGGTGTAGTTAAGACGTTTTGTATGCCGAAGAGGTTCATTTCATGATTCATTGATTCATTATTGATTGATCATTTGTTTAGTTGGTTTAATAAAAGTGGGTTTTTGTTACATATTTTTTTATTATTTAAGCTACTCATTTTGATGCTTCTTGTCCTCCAGGTAAACTGTTATTTCTTTCATGCATATTGTAAATGTATCTTCTTTGTACATATATATTTCACTTATCTCACTGGTATTGATTGGCATTAGATATTGTGATTTAAAGCTATATTCAGCTGTTGTCTAGCTTTTTTTTCTCCACCTTATTGTTTATATTATATGAAGTGGACTTAACTTCTATGCATTTAAAAAAAAAAACTTCTGCTGCTCTTGAGGTGGCATATGGGTCATGGTAGGAACAGGTTTTGTGGCATGAGTAGGTTAAAGGGTGATAAGGTGTAAGGGATGGTCAACAGTGTAATTATAAATGTAATTAAAGAAATTAATAACAGATGTGATGTGATTACAGATTATGTCACATTAAAATCCATAGAGCCTAATAATAGCAACAACAACATACTCTGGGGCATACAGTAGGACTTCTGCAAATTATAAACGCAAATATAAAAGGACGAAGACAACATTTATACACAAATATGACAGAAATCATACAACACGACAGTTACCTAGATCAGAATCAATGAATTGATTTTCCCTGCACCACCGATAAAAGAAGTTCTGAGCTTCTTGCTGAATGCTCTGATAGCTGCCATCAGAATTGTTGTAGTACACCCTCACAAGATATTCGTGAAACTTTGTTGGCTTGAGACTGGACACCTGCAGTAATGAGAAACAAACCAAACATGTTTATCAGCCTCTCTCAATGCAAGAGCAAAAACTGACCTAATTTAAAGAAGAACAACAGTCATGCCAACTGATTGAATGTAACTGCGAGGCAATTACAATAAAATGGTTGAGATGAATCACATTTTGTACCTGGTATTTCTCCATCTTAAAAGCATTATCTTGGTCGTTCTTTTTGTAGAAATGAACGTTTTCAATGGGCTCTTTTCCCACTTCACCAAAACCCATGTCAAGAACCTGAAAGTAAAGAGTGTTCAGGCTGAATATAAAGATAGGAAGAAGGTGTAGATATGGAAAATGAGCTGTTTTATTTTTATTATTGAAACATACATAAATGTCAAATTCCTTTTTGTGTTCTGGTTGTAGAGATGTTTCGACTTCTATCATATTGTTCCAGTGTTCCTTTAGTTTTCTCTGAGGATTTGGAAGAATAAATCAGTCAAATGATGCACTGATTAGAAATGAACCTAGTCAAAATATATTTGAGGATTGTGTCCGTTTTTGAGTAAGTCACGTCAGGCAAAAAATGAACTAATTATAAAAAACTTAATCTGGAAATAAGATGCATATTTTCCCCCTAAAAAATGTAATTAGAAATATGAAAGTATTAATTCAAATAAAGATGTTTGTTCTAATGTAGAGTAAATACATATATATACAGTTGAAACCATAAGTTGACATACACTGTATAAAAAGGCACATAACCATTAAAAAAAAATAAGTCAGATGTTAATGTGACTAAACTTTTTCTCTTTTAGGGCAGTTAGGATTATCAGATGTGTTTCTGTTCTGCTTAATAGCAGAATAATGAGAGAGATGTTTTGAGAAATTGTTATAACTTTTCTTGACAGTCAAGTTTACAGACAATCAGATTATTCTGCCTCTGAAGAAGCTCAGATGATGATGGTCAAGGTTTTGGAAGTTTCTGATTGGCTAATTGACAACATTTGAGTTAATGTGAGGCACAACTGTAGAATAGTATTGAAGGAAAAGCTCAAACACACTGCTTCCTTGTGTGACAACATGTGAAAATCAACAAGCCAGAATCAACAATAAAGCCAGATTACAATTAGCTGAATTACACTGGGAAAAGACTAATGTTTGGAGACATGTGCTGTGCTCTGATGGAGCTAAGATTGAACTGTTTGGCCATAATGACCAGTGTTACATTTGGAGGACAAAGGGGAAAGGTTACAAGCCTAGGAACACCATCCCAACTGTGAAGTATGGGGGCGGCAGCATCATGTTGGGGGGCTGTTTTGCAGCAGGATGGACTGGTCCACTTCACAGCATAGATGGCATCATGAAGAAAGAACATTATGTAGAAATACTGAAGCAACATCTCAATATATTAGCCAGGAAATTAAAACTTGGGCACAGATGGGTCTTCTAAACAGACCGCGACCTTAAGCATACTGCCAAATTAGTTCAAATGTGCTTTAAGGACAACAGAGGGAATGTTTTAGAGTGGCCATAACAAAGTCCTGATCTCAATCCTATAGAAAATGTGTGTTGAAAAAATGGGCCAAAAGTCCTGCAAACTATAGTGAGGGGCTTGTGGAAGGAGACCCAAAACATCTGACCAAAGTTATAGAGAAATGTGTGTAAACTTTTGACTGTCTAGAAATGAATAAAACATTCTCTCATTATTCTGGCATTTAGCAAATGTAAATCACTTAGGTAATCCTAACAGACCTAAAATAGTAAATGTTTAGTCTGATTTACCATCAGACATTTTTTTTTAAATGGTTATGTTCATTTTTGAGAATATGTAAACTTCTGGTCAAACATTAAAAGCCATTTTGAATTTGCAATAACAAATAAATACTAATTAAATTAATTTAAAGAGGATTTACTTCACATTCCTTTTCCAAACATGTTTGCCAGATGAGCTGTGATTGAATACCTGATACACTTTACACCTGGTGGCTTTGTCGGGCTGATCTGGAAGTTTGTCCTGCAGTTCTCCCTAAAGGATTCGAAGAGTAACTAGACTCTTATACATGCAAACAAAGTCACAAGATAGAAGTTGAACGGTTTTATCTTCAGCAATATATCATGGATCAAAATGTTTGTTTCAAATGTTGCTGGTGTTAAACTCAGCACTGAATAGACAACTAGGTGTGATCTGCTGATCAAATTTAATGATGAAGCTAGAAGTGACAATACACATTAACAGATTAAATAAAGCAAAAACACATGTATACTTACATGTAATTTTAAATCTGTGTGTTTAACACAATATTTCCACCCAGGCTCATTGGAGATCCCTTTCTAATGGGCTACATTTATGACAAATATTTACCCTGCATCATGTGATTTTAGTTCTTGTGTTGACAAATCCATTTACATTTTTGACAATCTGAAATATGTCACTGAGCCACGTTTTCTCATTTCTCATAAATCCACCAGAGGACACTGCATTTGTACATTTCTGCCAATTTTAATATTATCCTTCTCACACAGAAGTCAGTCAGCTTATTGTGCAGAATATATCAGCTTGATATCAACTGACCTACATATCCTTCCCTAAACCCAACCAATAGTGTTTTCAAAAGCAAACTAGAAAAGAAAAGCCACCATGGCCATGTGCTTTTTCCACAATCAAAAACTACTTTTTTGAGGTTTCATTGTAAGAGGTTTTTGGAATCGCCCTTTGCTGGACTCGAACTCTGGTCTGCTTCACCTCCCAAATTCGTCGCCATACTTGCTGAGCTACTGAGCAAACCAGTCACATTGGAAAAGTTATCCACACTGAGGTAAGTGGCCATCAGTTGCGCCCTGTAGAATTTGTTTTAAACAAAATGCAGCCATGTGTATCTGCAAGCACATTTTTTCGCCTCTCAAAAATGTAGCCCTGGGCACATATTCCCAATGAGCCTGTGTTGGAATTTATATTTTATGTGTATTTATTTATTTGCTTAAACACATTATATTTACTTGAACATTGTACTTTAACATATTATTTTAAAGAATGCAGCTGAATTACCTCTGATCAAACCTCTGATTGTCTAATAACATACACGTTAACTTTAAGCATGAAGTAAATTTGTTATATTGGACATAGCTACATTTAATGTGACATCATTCAGTCGGGCCTCTCCCACAAACTTGGGCAGACATCTGTTGACGACGTCCTCCAGAATGCGTCGAGCTTCATTCAGATCTGCGTGGTTCAGGATCTGATCAAAGAGGTGATCTGTGGAAAGACAGAAATGGAAATATTCACAGAGTTTTAGTTTGTACTTAACAAATTACTTTCCATCTCTATTCTCTATACCAGTGTTTCCCAACCTTGTTCCTGAAGGCACACCAACAGTACAGATTTTCAACCTCTCCCTAATCAAACACACCTGAATCAACTCATCAGAAGATTAGAAGAGACTCCAACACCTGAAGTTAATGGGTCAGATAACGGAGACATCCAAAATATGTACTGTTGATGTGCCTCCAGGAACAGGGTTGGGAAACACTGCTCTATACACTCAATTCAAAATACCCAAGTCTAGTTTCACAGTCTAGTACACAGATCTACTCAATTTAATCATTTTTATGTTTATTTTATACTTAGACATTTCTAAATAATCTTTTTATGAGTCATTTGTCTTGATTTCTACCCAGTTTTCTAACCTGTCAGTTTGGTGTAGTCCAGGATGTTGTCTATGGCATTAGCGATTCTCAGATTATCATTAGCTTTTATGAGTGCATCTGTAATCCTAGAGTAAAAAAGAGACACACAAATATGTCTGAATACCAAACATCAGAAGATAAACCACAATGCATGCAGATAAATGCATGAAATATAAAACCCACTTGATGTCAATGATGTAGCCAATCTTGTGCTGAAGGACCTGACGATGAAGAGTGTATCTGGTGTGAAACATGCCATAAATATTCTCAGCCACCTGTCAGGGAAATAGAGCATCATGAAGCAGAGCTCCAAGCTAAAGTATAGGAACTACACTGTTCCTATTTACTGTGACCTTTTATGTGAAGCTGCTTTGACACAATCTACATTGTATAAGCGCTATACAAATAAAGGGGAATTGAATTGAATTGAATTAAAGAAAGCTTACTTAAAGCTAAAGAAATGCGAGCTTCTTTCAAACAATAGTGGTAAATTGCTGGAAGGAATTGCGTGCAGGACACAGAATTCCTGCAGTTTACTGGTAATGTTAGAACTTGTCATATTAAAAAAGGATCTGTTCACATAAGGGCGTAGAATTAGCATGGATTTGTTGCTTTACAGTATATCCAACACAATCTCACGGCAATTCGTAACTTTTTGATTTAGTGGCTAATTCGTATGAATTCGTGCAATTAAGTACGATTTGCTCATCACCCAATGACGGTTGGGTTTAGGGGTGGGGTTAGGTGCCACGCCTCCTTTTTAAAATCGTACAATTTTGTACGACTGAACACCGACTGAATTAGCCACTAAACTGACAAAACGTAAAATACTTACGTTTCCTCGTGAGATCAGGCTGATATATCACATTTTAATTACTGCAATTTTTTAAAAAATATTTCCTTTATATTAAAAACAAATGCATTTCCAATCTGATATGTAATGGGGAGGAAAAAGATGAATGAGTTTATATGAAATTGGTTGATGATCGATCACATCAAAACATGTTGTCATTGTTAGTTGCACTCTTTAGTTATGTTGTCTATGTCGATCAGACATTCAGGTAATTAGCTTATTCCAATAAGATGCACTATTTGCGCTTAACCTAATGGACACAAGCCGCATCATTAGGCCTCATTAGAGTAGGACCTTAGTCTTGTTTTTGAATCTGCCACTATGCTGACACATAGGCATTTGTAGCTCAAAAAAAGTTCAAAGCTTACAGAAAGTTTACAAAGTTTACAAAGAGGTGTAGGTGAAAAAGTGATGTACCTTGTCCCTGAAGCAGATGTGATTTTCCCCATCCACCTTACAGACGCGTGCAGATTTCAGCAAGCGCTGCTGGTCAAACCCATTTGGGATTCCAACATAATGACAGTCTCTGAACAAAAAAAAAAGGATATAAACTAATGCAGAAATAGATGAAGCAATAATGGTCAAATTTATTTCGTGGCATTGCTGGCGCGTTCCTATTTTGAGAAACTAGAATAGTCTGTTCTATAGACCAGAACAAAGACGGTCTAAAGTCCAGCGCAGAGCGTATTAGTTATGTGTCTCGCTTACACACTGCTTAATACACACAAGATGTAGAGCAATATGCAAATATTTTTACAAATGAAAAATAATTAAAATATTAAGGATATATATAGGATATAAATATAAAGGATTAAAGGATTTTCTAGCCTACTGTTTCGGCTCAGTATCTGTGCCTGTGTTCGTTTTTTTTTTTTCTCTCTCTCTCTCTTTCCATCTTTCTCTGCCCAGTTCATCTCCCCATTGGCTAAGCTAGATGCCAGTCATCATTACCACTACGATGACATCATCAATGACCAATCACAAGCGGACTTCCCCCCTTTAAAAGGAAGCCGGCGCGGCTGAAAGCTAGCTTGCTTTTTGCTTTTTCAGTTTATTCATAACAATTTACTTTTGTATAATGTTGTTATTATTGGCAGTATTATTTATTATATGCATAATTATATTTGTTTTATTGAAAACAAGCTTAGATTTGTCCACCTGTCAGGTTTTAGACCGTATGGGGCACAGCATGTGTATTTGGATAGAACTCAGTTGTTTGAACACACTTTGTTATTATTGTTCATTTATTCGTTTGCTGAAAATTAGAACTGAATTTAGAAATTGTTTTCAATGAAATATTTGTGCTTTACAAAGGCTAATGGATGTCTGTGCATACAAGAAGTTTCCCTATCCACGAGAGCTAAAGTGAAAACAAATAATGAGGCTCATCTGTCATTATCACGCTGTAGATGCTCTATTTAACTGTTTTCTTGCTAGTGAAGCGTTCAGTTTTTCCACTTACAAAGTCTGCCATGTGAATAGTAAATTTGCTATGGCGTGACGCAACTGATTCTTAAAGGAAATGGGAGATGAGACTCTGATTGGTTTATTCTCAAAACACACCTATAACTCATTAAGAGAATAAGTTCAACTCTTTAAGACCATGATCCACGGCGCAAAGCGGATTTTTCCGTCCTTAAAATAGCAAAGTGGATTCGGACATGCCCTTAATGCTTTTGCGCCCTGCGCTTTGCACTTTGAGCATGGATCGTGAAAAAATGGAGCCCCAAGAGTGAGCCTGACTGTCGAGCCTACACTGTATGCTAACTACCCACGGTGACATGAGACGAAAGAAATATTTCCATGTTAAAGGAGTTTATGTCCAAACCATCACCTAGAAATTTGATTTTAGAAACAGTTTCAATTTCTTGCAGCTGAACAACAGCATACACGTGTTTCAGCAAGGCAACCTGGAGTGCTGAATTTGAGTAAACTTGCAGTGGACAGGTTATAGATATAGGTTATACTGACATTAGCATTGTTTGTCAGATAAACAAGAATGTTCACTGGGCATGTTTCTGAAATATCTGCAAACATATTAAGTTTTTTTATGCTTTAGAAGTCAAAAACTGACATACAGCACCTTTAACTCTACTTTGTTGCAAGAATAATAAGTGAAGTTTATATATAAATTAATTTCAAGAGGATCACATGCTTATGATTGCTTGCAGCTGTTCCCGCATTATTCAACTTATGATTCACCAATCAGACGATTCCTAAGCCACTATAAATACCCTCAGTTCCATATAACAGCCATCTTTGTTTTGAAGAACCCCCCCTTCCACCCCTACTCCTCCTCCGTTTATAGATTGGTGGCATGGTGGCCCAGTGGTTAGCACTGTTGCCTCACAGCAAGAACGTCATTGGTTCTAGTCCTTACCAAGCCAGCCAACGTTTCTGTGTTTACACGTTCTCCCCATGCTCACGTGGGTTTCCCCCAGGTTCCCCGGTTTCCTCCCACAGTTCAAAAACCTGCAACTTAAGTGAATTGACTAATCCAAATCGGCAACATAGACGTGCTCCTAGTAAGTAGTTATCACTATCTGTTCATTAGCTACTACAGCAGGGGAGTTCTCCAGATCTACCTGAGCTCAAACTCCCCTCTCGCCCTGCTAAACGGGAGTGAGCCCCAGGCTCGAGGATCTTGTGAGCTCAGGGCTCTCTCCCAGGACAGCATGTCAAACAAGCTTATAATTAATCATCAGCTAAGTGTGGAATTTTGAAACTATGTTAAGACTGATCTTCTCACTTATCTGAGGCCTAATGCCACTTGTAAATGTCTACATTTTTAGATCACATTGTGTTCACAGAAGCTGCTGAACATGATTTAATATCCAGCGCAATGGTTCAGCTAATGGGCTTGAACAAGGAATAAAATCTATTCTTATTCTATTATTTAAATACAGGATTAATTTAACATGTTATTGCAATCAAGAACACAAACACAGAGGTTGAACATGTTGCTGTATCAGTATTTTTGTGCACTCAGGACCAAAATGATAAAGCCCTGAATATGATTATGTCTGGACCACTACATGCAGGAACAAATTAGCAAAGTTGCTGATTCTGATCAGTTATATTCAGATAACTGGACCAAGCAAAAAAAGCATCTTTGTTACAAAGACAGCTAGCTCCAGTGAGCGCTAAACTCATTTTAAGAAACATGTACGAGTGCTTACCGTGCCAAATAGTCCCATTTATCCACATCAATGCCATTCTTTTTATTAGCAACAATCTCATAGAGGAAAGATTTATCTTCAGGTCTTCCCGTCTTTGTTCAGGGTAAGAAAGAAAACATTTTCAGTACCTTTAAATTATATCCTGACCAAGGCTGGAAGAATTCAATAATACCTGGCCAACTGTAGTTTTACATCCTTTAATTAACTCCTTAATAAAGGCAATATCTTCATCAAGTTTCAATCCATAGTACTCCATCACTTCTTTCAGTCCATTTTTCTTTCTCATGCAGTCAAACATCTGAACAGACGCATCCTCATGCTACACAGTACAAAGAAATGTTGTGTTTAATCAAAGAATTGAATTATTTTGGGTAGCAAGAACAAGTTTAAATTAATTTGTGCCCAAAGACAAGTATTTGTATATACTATGTAGCTCTCTAATGTAAACATGTATCAAACATGCAATAACATTCTTATAACATCATTGTGAAGCTTACCTGCCACCTGCAGTCTGAGGAAAAGATGTAAAAACACAGATTTTAGGGATTATGTCATGCAGATACTATAAATGCATTACTCATGAATGAACACATTATTTTACTGCTAATTACAGGTTACTTGACTGCATTTAAACCAAGAATATATAGCCCAAAACACCTTCTTTTCCCACATACCCACATGACAAAAATACTAAAGTACTTTATACTATATTTCTTTTGCACCATATTATAGTAAAAAGTAATAAATTGATCTGTTGTGGTGATTCTAAACATGCTATAACACGCCAATTAATGCTTTTGTATTGTATAGTAAATGATTGGTAACACTTTACAATAACAGTACATGAATAATGATGTGTAAATATGTAAAGTAAACATTACTTTATTATGAATTATTGATGAGATAAGGCGCGCACTAATCATGAGTCACATGAGTTCATGTGTGAATAATCACTACCTTAATTACTTGTTAGTACATGCTTGTTTGTTAATAAATGTATACATTACCACATTCATTTATGCTTAATTTAACCATCATGAACTCATTATAGGTTAATGTTTAATTAAATCATGATATCATGATTTATCATGATCAGGAGAGATGCATCATCATTAACCCATTCTTAACTCATGAACTCCTTATGCACATCCGTCTAGTGCATTTACACTGAATAACAATAGAAGTGTTCAGTCAACATCAACATGAACAGATTAAACACAGGAGTTCATGATGGGGTTAAGGATGAGTTAATAGTGATGTTCCCTCTCCAAGTAAAGTCATGACATAACTATACATTAACAGATCATGAGTTCATGATGGTTTCATTTAGCTTAAACTGAAATGCTAATTGATACATTACCTAACAACATGCACTAACAAGTAATTATAGGGCCCATAGTTTACCTCTTTTTTATGATTTAATATTAATATTATGGTTCTTCTGAGTGTGTCAGTTTAGCTTCAGTTTAAAACACAATTCAGATTGTTTTATTATAATGTGTTAAAAAGTGTCATGTTGGGGGCGTGTCCACAGCTCGCTGATTTAGGGGTGTGTTGCTTCACATGTAAATTAGTTTCGGCTTCCCGCCACCGTAACAAGGGGGCAGGGCCATGAGCTTACCCGCTCTGTGTTTGCAACAGAGGCAGACTGAGAGAAGGAGCAGGGGTGAGAGGATCAGCATTCACGGACACAGACCAAGCGTGCACAGTCCGTGGCGCACAGCCGTCGACTTGAAGCGCCGTTGTGTGTACCCTGATAGAAACCTATGTTTAGAATTCTAAAATGCATGGCGCTGCGTCAGGTACAGCAGCGCCTAGTTAAGATCACAGGGAGCTTCTGGGATCGCGAGAAATGCAAACGACTTAAGTATAAGGTAGACTCAATGAGAAGTACACATGTTTGCAAACCTACCTAAAGACACAACCAATAATTCTGATTAGAGCGATAATGTGGAGAATATTGATCTTGTGTTGAGCCCAATGAGCCTTGCATCTAAAAATAGAGCTAGCGTGTTCCTTTAGTGATATCGCTTCGACTCACGCTGAAAATGGCGGACGTGAATCAACAAACCGAGGATATGATGACGCGCCTGTCAATCAATATTGGTGGGGGGGGGGACCGCTCTCCTACGTAAAGTTGCAGTCGATTTGAAAACCGCTCCAATTGGTCCACCGTTTTTTATGTTGTTAAATTGAAAAAAAAGCACTGGGTGTGTTTATATCACCGCAATATGACGGTCTATACACCATACATGCACATATGTCTGTCCAAACAGCTTGAAAAGTAGATTTTTTACCATAGGTGCCCTTTAAGAACTCATGTTGTCAATAAAGTTAGTTCATGATTAGTTTGCACCTTAACTCATCATTAATGCATAATAAAGTAATGTTTAGTTTACATATTAACACATCATTATTTATGTACTGTTATTGTAAAGTGTTCCTCAATTTACTATAGTATAGTTACTATACAATAGTATTTACTGTAAATTACTACCATTTTTTTCATGTGAGTTTTCAGATCTGTTGTTTACAGTAGGGGAGTGGTGTAATCAGAAAAGTGTGACATGTAAAAACTTTGGTACACATATTATATATTGTACAGAAAAGTTTATATTGTCTAATAATACTTTTGTTTCTTAATCAGGTCACAATAAACAAGTTTTAGTGTGTACATAATATAAAGATCCCTGTACACTATATATATATTTTTTTTTCTTTATAGCGAAGATGTGATTTAGAATATAATGGAATTTGTGCAGTGGAAACTTTCAGCAACATCTGCAATAAAATAACTAAAATTACACATAAAATAAACTAATTGTGAAAACTCTTACCAGGCCGGACTTCAGGGATGAACATGCCATCAAACAAATGAGAGAACGGCCCATGACCTAACAGATCAAAAACACAACATCCCTGAATCATTCACTGATTATTTTTTGTATGATCAATTTTAGTTTTTGTTGTTTTCTGGCTCAAGCTCCCATGCATGATGATTAAAATTCAACTTGATTTTTACCCTAATATTTTATGCCACATGTCTTAATGTCTGTCGGAATTAAGACTTTTTTTTTTTTACATGCATTTGGTTGACAGATAAACAGCATGCTCTAATTCAGTGTTGTTGACTTAGTTTATTCAGCCTTGGCCCTGCTTACAAGATAAACACAATCCTGAATTTGTCACTAATTCACTAATATGTTAAATGCCAAATAGTTAATCTTTATAATTTTTAAAGTACACCCTTAATGCAGAAATGCTTTTTATGCAGGGTTTAGCCCTAGCAGTGTGTGTCAGCAGTGTGTGAGTATCTCCGGCAGCCTCTAATGGTGAACATGTTTGAATTGTGTTTGTTATAATCAGACTTGATGAATGAAACACTTTGATTGACATTCTGCCTTTGTACGTGTCATCAGAGGGGGAAAGCCCTGCCCACTAGTGCCCATCTCTCCCTCATTAGCATAAACAGCAGCCCTGAGTGAGAAGCAGTCGTCTGTCCATTAGCCATTAGAGTGTTTGAGCTGCTGAAGATAATGTCAGCATAGACTAAGAGGATTCTAGATGTGGAGTTTTAGATGAAGCAGCGACAGGAGCGACATAGACTGACAGAAGCATGAAGCACACATGCAGACCTGGGGTTAGTAAGCCATATGTACTTCAGGCTACATAATTCGCTATCTCCAGAAACGTATATAAGACTACGTTTTCAGAATGAGCCTATGTTGTACAAAATATAAAAGGGGGGGGGGGGGGGGTCCCGAGGACTGGGCTTGGGAAGATCACCTAGGTTGTGCACCCTTGAGGATTTAAAAATAGATAAACTCTCTAACATAAGGACTACAGCAGAGACTGCAGGACTGTTTTTATTGATCGACTTAGAAATTTGAGGGCCATTTTGACACTGAGAAATGTTTATTCCATTGAATGTGGCCCTAAATATGTACAGTGCAGAGAAGCCTTTTCACAAAACACCTAGCGCAGAGTTCAAGGGTGAATGTTTGTGCTACTCACCCATATCATGACACAGAGCAGCGATCTGAACACACAGGGAATCTCTTGCGTCAATGTTGAGTTCTGGCTGATTCTCTTGTAGATGCTTGAGGAGACATTCAGCTAAATACGCCACCCTTGCACACAATACACACAACTAATAAATTAAATTCATTTCATGGCATGGAAAATACATGTTTAGCACTTACCCAAGGGTTCAACAGACTTTGTTTTCAGAAGGTTAACCGTCTACATAATTTTAACACAGTTTACATCACATATCCGTAACAAATACTCTCTGTCCTGATCTAGGTACAGTACAGATGTCAGTTTAATTAAAAAATGTGCTTCAAAAGGTTTCTTTAATTGGTACTTTTCCTTGCATTATCAAATAACATGATTTAGTTTTTAATGAATGGAACTTGTCACAGAATTGGGTAACCATTTCACTCTAATTGAAGAGATGTTCATAAGACTGTCATGAAACCTTTTTAATCAATACATAAAACATGTCATAGTGAATCCAATTTAAAATTGTTATTACGTGTCATTTGCTTAGTTGTGTCATTTTAAATGCAGAGATGACATTGTGTGTTATGAAAATTTGACATAAATACATCATTACCAGTCTTCATCTTTGTCATGACACCTTCCAAGACAACAACATTTGTCATAAATCTGTCATAAACATGATTGTCATTACAACTGTCATAAATATTTTTCTGATCATGTTTTGAGTGGAACAAACTGTTTATCACTAAAATGTCTCATTAAAAGTGTCATCATTCTGTCAAATTATTTTAAGACCATTGGTCATATTTATTAACATTTTAATTCAGCTTGTACCACTGTATAGAGGTCAAATAAAATATCAATGACAGTTTTATAATGGCTTCATGACAGTGATGACAGATTTATGACGAGTTTTGTTGTAATGGAAACATCAAGTTGTCACAACAAAGACAAAAACAGGTTGTGATGTATTTGTTTATGTCAAGTTGTCATAACAATGTCATCTTTGCATTTAAAATCTCATAACTGAGTGAATGACAATAACAGTTGCTATACTGTATGCATGCATAAAATCTCATTCACATTAATCATGTCATGATTACAAAGTTTAATGACAGTGTTATGAACACCCCTTCAAGTAAAGTCTTGCCTAGAATAGAAACTGGGGGATGAAACATGTAATGACGTGTTCACAGATGCGGCATGTGCGAATAAATCTTGCTATTCACGCAAAAATAGAAGCATGAACATTTTAGTTTTCTTACTTTATTCATATGTCAAATTCGCTTCATTCACGCGTCAAAGTCACTCATTCTGCGTTCACACCAGACATGTAAATCAGGTGCGAGTGATTTACATGTTTAGTCAATGCAAAGACGCGAATAGACATCCTTCAGCATGATTCGCGTCATGGGCTGGGCATCTGTCTGCCTGGTGACTCTGGCTTTGTTTATATTTTTATTGAGATAGTAGCTGTACTTTATGTGCTTTATGAAGGCTGATGAACAGCGTAGATTCATTCAGTGCTAAGTCTGAGTCAGTTAGATCCTTTTGGAGGTGCACCCAGCTCTGTGAGTTCATCAACTCCTCCAGAAACCATACCTGGATGATGGAGGCTTTTAGCGGTAGTTTAGACTGAGCCGAGCACAGTTTGATCAACTATTGTTCAGTGTCAGCAGCAGGATTTTCCTTCCGGACACCAAAAACAGGCGCTACGTCATAATAACTCCCCTACAAGAGCAAGCTCATTATTGGTTAACGCGAAGCAAATGTCTGCCGTAGTTCAGATTTGAGTGAAACTTGAGCGAAACACGTATTATGCATGTCAAACAGGCAAACGCTCAATTTGCACCACTTCATTTGCATAAATAGCGTCACTCACGCTGCCTCATTCACGCGAATCATGTGCAGTTTGTCTATTTGCATCTTTGCATTGACTTAACATATACATCACTCACAGTTGAAGCTTCATCCGCGCCTGGTGTGAACGCACCATAACTCATTTGCACATGAAAATGAGTGAGCATTCGTAACTTAACATTTAAAGCATAATTCAAATCAGTTTAACAATACTATGTTGTAGACAAGTATGATCTGATGTATAGATTTAATTATTAAACTTTGTAGTCATTGTGCAAAGTACATTACAGAGCCAATGTAAAAATGCAGTTATATAACCAGAAGTGCTTATAACAAGACTATAAATAATATAAATGTAAAAAAATATGTATATACAACTTAACTTAAGGTTAAGGGTAGGTGGGGGGGTCATACATACAATGAGTGTAAGGTGCATTATACACTGTAAAAATATATGTAAACGAACATTTTCAGTAGTTTGTGATTTTACAATTTTATTTTTTCCTGTTTATTTATGAATTTGAATTGCATTATAGGATCTTGATCTTTCTTCCAACAACATTTAACCTTGAAAAGAACTTTAAATATTTTAATAGTTTAAAGTGCAGTATTGTCTGGGTTGGTGTAGTATATTAAGCTATTAAAACTTTGAAATAAACTGAATCCCAAAATACAGGAGCGATTAATTAACATTTTTTACAGTATACAGTGAGGTACAGTATGTAGTGGCTGTAAGTTACAGGATTTAAGTAGATTTAGAAAGTGTTCCACACGGTCATATATTTTTTCTTCTTTTTATATTGCAGTTACTAGTAACTTCTTCGTAATAAACCTTCATAATAAATCTAACATAATGTTAGAAAACATTGTTCTCTAAACAACATAGAAAATAAGTAATATTCATTTATTTCTATTTGGGGAAAACAAAATAAGATAAAATACGTTACAGATCATCATTTTTTACTTTCAAATAAAATATAGCCTGTGGATGAGGAATTACCCAATGGAGTGTGCGAATCGAGTATGAGTGGCACCGGGAAACACCAGATATTTGGTCCCGAGCTGTTTGATGTGTTTGAGTCTTTGAAACTCAGGAGTGTCGATCATCTTCACCAGCAGGGGGTGCAGCTCAATGTAACCATGAACAGGGTCTTTGAAAATCTAATTCAAACACAATAAAAACAGTTTTGTATGTAAATGCATTGTTAAATGTCATTCTTACAATACAAAGATAAATTATCAGCTATATGTTAACCTAAAATCTGTATATTATAACTAAGCTATATTATGTATATCAAACATATGTCTATTTAAAAATTAGCATTCTTCTGAATATATATATATGGTTTAATTTAATCTGTGTAAACTTCATCTAGCACACAAACAGAGCATAAGCAGTGTGTAATAATGTTGGTGTTTTAGAGTCATAATCAGCAGCACTGAGGAAAAACTAATTAGTTTGTTGATTATTTGCCAAAACTTCCAAATCCTATAAAAACTACTGGGATATCCTAACTTTAAACGGGACATATTATGCCTCACTTTGCAAGATGTAATGGAAATCTGTGTTGTCTCAGAAGTGTGTAGTAAAGTTGAGCTCAAAATATCACACAGATAAGGTTCTTTAGCTCTCTGAAACTGACCCTTTCTAATTGTGGCGTTTTGGTGACTGTCACTTTAAATCAATTGAGATTGTGCTCCATTCAGAAGATGGTGGAGCTACAGACAGCTGTGCATCACATAGTGACAGATTCAAAAACATGCTGGTGAGGGAGAGATGGACACTAGTGGGCGGGGCTTTCCCTCTCTGATGACACGTACAAATGAAGAATGCCACAGTGTGTTTCTGCAGACTGTTTTTAACAAGTCTGATTATAAACAAATGCTATTATATGTGCCAATAACATTGGTCATGCTACACAATATAATGCTTTACTTGCCTTTCTGATGTCCTTTGGCATTTTCGATGAGTCTTTTTGTGTTTTGCAGATCTGCAACTGCTGTTATTGGTCTTTTCTCTGAAGAGAAATTTAAAACAAATAATAGAATTTATCATTTTGATAAGCATATTAAATCAAAACAGATAAACATGTTCAATAGATTGCTCACTCATATAATTTCTTTATGATTTATGATATAAATCATAAATATTCTGATATAATTTCCTTCTGTTATGTTTTGGTTTTTAAAAAAAAAAGATATCAAAATGGAAACAAAAAACATTAAGTGATTGTTATATGTTTTTTATTATCAAATCAAATCATTTTTTATTGTCACATCAGCAGCAGCAAGTGTGATGTGACAATAAAAAATGATTTGATTTGATAATAAAAACATATAACAATCACTTAATGTTTTTGTTCCCATGTTGATATCTTTTTCTTAATAACCAAAGCATAACAGAATGGAAGCATTCTTTTTAGGTTGCATGTTTGGCAAAAACAAAATATTGTTCCCAGAGTGTTGCAGGATTGTTATTTTACAAATACCAAGAAATAACCTCGAAGGAATGTTCTATTACTGTATATTAAGTTATCTTTTAAATAACCATCCTGCAACATTCTGGCAATGTTTTTTTTTTTTTTTTGGTTGCATAAAAACTAACAAAAAAATAACCATGAGAGAACATTCTATATAGGTCAAATCAAAAATCAAAATCAAATGTGGAATAGAAACATTTATGATTTCTGTACATGCTATGATTATTCAATAAAGGGACCATTAACAATAGTCTATTTTATGGTTGAAAAAAATAATAATTAACAAGTTTTACATAAAATGTTGTATTTTTAATGAAGTCCAGTTATATGCCAACTGTGGCTCATTCAAATTACAAGCAACACAAATCACCAAGATTTGTGACACAAATCATGACAAGAGCTACCTGACAAAGGTAAAAACATATTAGCATGTGAAAAGAACATCTCAGAAAATCTCAGATGTCTGGAACTCTAGACATACACTACTGGTCAAAAGTTTGGGGTCAGTGTGATTTTTAAATGTTTTAAAACAAGCTTCTCCTGCTCATCAAGGCTGCATTTATTTCATCAAAAATACAGTACAGATTGTAAAATTGTGAAATGTTATTGCACTATAAAATAACTGTCAAAATGTAGATTTTGATTTAATTGAATCATTTATTCCAGGGATTTTAAAGATTATTTTCCAGCTTCATTACTCCAGTCTTCAGAGCCACATGATGTTTTTGAGTCACATATGATTTGGGAAATTTTAAGGATCTCAAAAAATAATGACAATATGTTATTTTGTTTTTAGTATTTAGTATAACTATTTTCGGTTTTAGTATTGTGTAATGTGATCATGGATTATTATTTGTAAAAGTGCAAAAAAATGTTATTAATTTATGCCTGACGGGGATTTACGTCTAGCTTAAAAACGATAACTACATATGCTATTCTTGTTATGTGCATCACGTTGTGGGGGCGCTGCAGTGCAAAGTCTGGATGCAGCCTTGATTAATCAAGCTGAAACGGCAAGTGACAGAGACAATGAACTCACAGAGCTAGTGACGTAACCGTAAGGAAGGGCCGGCCCTGTACATTTGAGGGCCCTATAAGCAGAATAATTTGGGGCCCTACCTTGCTCTACATAGTCGAGTATTGCCATTGCAATTCTGGCCACAATATTGTACTCATTTTATTCCTTATTAAATACAATCAATGAAACAGAAAAGTAAAGCCTGATTTCTTCTACTTACCTGTCTGAATGGTTTGTACATTTTAAAACAGCACTGTTTGACTGTTTTTGTCAACTAGCAGCTTCAAAAATAAAGAATAAACAATCTTTAATAAAGGGACCAGTGATTCCATACTTTGCGTCCTTTTTGAAGTTTTAAAACATATTTTGTTAATTTAGCAAACAGATTAAAGATTCTATAAACGATTCTAGGTTGAGTTTTTTTATTTATATATAAATCCCAAAAGCAAAAACTCTGCAATAAAACGACACTAAACAATATGTATAATTTATAAATATTTCAGAACTAAAGCACTGTCAATGAAGTTAAATGTAAAATGCAAATAAAAATGATTTCAGCAAGGAAACACCTTGCACCGCTAGCGGGTTGTAGGGCCCCCCTAGCCGCTCAGTTCGCTTATAGGAAGAGCCGGCTATGCCGTGTGGGGGTAGGCTGGGGGTGGGATTAGGTGCCCGCACCTACAACCAGATAGACTGACAGCCAGATACTTTTGTTTATTTGGACGCCGAGACACTGTATATTGATTTCCCGAAGCAAAATAATGTGTCCTTTTTTTAAAGACCGTAACCTTGCTGTAAACATGTTGGACAATTAAGCTGAAAACCTGACAAAACGGAACACCTTTAAATGCTTTCGTTTCACTTTCGAATTCTCGATTATGCTTTACCGGAGTGAAAAGTGGCATCTACGGGCCTATGTAAAAGTTAAAGAGCATTTACTGTCCTTAATGTCATCATCTTGAAATTAAAGAGCGCATCGCAAAAATGATATAGCTGCATGCCGGTGTTATTTATTTACTTTTGATGTTAGGTGAAACATATTCGTGTTTGTTTATTTTATATGAATGTGTTTCTCTTACAGAATCGCTGCAAGTAAAATTACGATGTTCTGTTGTTTAAGCTTTTCCCAGTGATGGGTTGCAGCTGGAAGGGCATCCACTGCGTAAAAACATGCTGGATAAGTTGGCGGTTCATCCCGCTGTGACGACCCCGGATTAATAAAGGGACTAAGCCGAAAAGAAAAGGAATGGATGTTGTTTAAGCGGCTGTTGTTTGTGCAAGTAAAAATAAATACCTCAAAATATATTTTGCAGGGTCAAAAAAAATTATTGATGGGAGAACAAGCGCTTTATAGCGAGAAAGTGAACCAAAACAATCTGAGGAGCTTTGTTCACTTAGCCTATCTAGTAATATTAGTTACAATAATATGAATATTTGTTTAATATTTGTATTTTTTAAGTTTATATTTTTTCTGTTTTTGGACAGGGATCCTGTAAGTGTGTCACAGCCTACATTATTGTGGCAAGATCAAAGGCTGCCTTTATTTCGCAGTGTAGGCTATAGTAGACTGCTTAATATTATATTCCTATTTTTTTATTTAAAATATATGTATATATTTACCATTTTGCGGTTTTCCAAAATTAATTACGACATATGTCGTAATTATATATATAACATGGGTTGCTATTGGAAAAAATATATCAACAGTTTTACTTTCTTTCAGTATCACCTTTGCTTGAAGAGACACGATCTAATCATATTTAAATAGAAATATGATTAATTAAAATATGTGTTTAATCTCTGTTGTCATGTTTGTTTAACAGCTTGAGCTATTAATTTATTAAATTTAGTTTAGTCAGACAATGCATCTTCCTGTTCATAAAGATAAAAATGTATATAAATATTAACTATTCATAATACTATTATTATAATTAACAGACCTGTTCTCCTATTGCAATGCAAAATATTTTGGTGCATTTTTATTTTAAATATTCGCCTTGAAATTTCTAACACCATTTTTTTACATGACAAAATTTTCTCACCTGTCGTCGGTGCAGAACTAGGTTTTGTTAAAAATCTGTCGTCTTTTTTTCTTTTCTTGTGTCGTTGCAAATGAGGATGGTGTTAATGATGAGCTGAAGAAGTGTGCAGAGGTTTTATAGATCCAGAGACTCAACCCACTATATGTTATTAGGACATTTTTTTCTCTCTCTCTCCTTCCAAGCGATGTCACCAGCACTTAAAAAATGAAAGCACTTTATACCACTTTATTTTTTTTTCTCCCGTGTTTGTTTTAATATAAAAATTATAACTATTATTAAATAACTGAATTATTTCATTAATATTGATTGTAAATGTGACACACATGAACTGAGGAGGGAAATAATATCAGGTGCTGTCTAATACGGTGCTTAAAAGGAACTATTGGCTAAAGAATGGGCTATAATATATAATTTAACAGGAAAAAAGCCATGCTCTATTATTTCATAATTGTAGGCCTAGATCATTCATAATGCCTTAAGCTATATTTTATCCGTTAAATCTACTGTTTGAGGAGCATACAATACGCTTAACATGTATACTTGTGATAACTGGCAAAAATAAATTGTATGAGTCTAAATTATTGTATGCAAAAATAATAAACAATAATAAATAGATTATTATCATGTTCCATGAAGATTTTCCTTCCGAAAATATATTGAAACTTTAAAGTATGCTTTGTCAAGAGGATAATTTGAACAACTTTAAAGACAATTTTCTCAATATTAATAACAGATCTTGTGCTCCAGGATCACATACGAATTAAAATTAAAATGCTTAATCTAAATTAAGAGTTAGAGTCTACAGACATTGCTTAATTAAATCATGAATAACTACTGATTTTTATTTATTTATTATTTTCGCTTTGAGCTCGACACGTTTAAATGGAACGCGGGTTATTATAAAGAGAGAGAGATGTTAAGGGCGGACGTATCAATGTCTGATAGAATAATGCACAAGAATCAAGCTCTTGTTTAACAAAGGAACAGAAGCTCTGTAGCCTACTTTTATTAACATTTGTGCAAACTTTAATATTCATAACCTACGGATTTGTGTTTCGTGTTTTGTGAGTTTACTTGATCTAAATTGTTATTTGGTTATTTTTATTTTACCTAATAAGATTTAAATACACTGTGCAAAATATCCTTGCCTCTGTTTATTTTCATTTCCAAGAATCGCGTGTGTTTGCATTTTGTCGTATCCGTTAAAACAAACGGGTCAGTTAATAAGTGCAATCATAGATGTAAACGTAAACAAGTGTTTTAGTATTATTAATAATGGTCTCCATAAATTATGTTGTCACGCAAAATAGATCATTTGAATCATTTGCAAATAAATAGCTACAACAAAGCCAAGGTTCATAATGGACATTTACACTGAACCTGTTTGACATACAGTAATCAACGGAGTTATTTCGTTGATCCCCACTTTAGAAACTGAACCTGCTCAGGTGCGTATTTTTGATAGGTGTTGTTTTGTTGTATTCAGGACTTCATATGTCACATCAAACACACCTATAATGAACAGTGAAGTTTCATAGTTTTCCTTTTACGGATCTGTTGTGTGTTCACGACAGCTGACTTTGTTCATTGTTGTGGGACATGCTGTTCTGAAAAACAGCAACACCTATATAAAACACGCAGCTGAGCTGGTTATAAAAAAGATATGGAATGTTTGACAGAAGTAATTAATACTGTGGCTTAATTAAGTGAGGACAAGAACATGATGAACCAACCGCGGATTCCATTGTGAGCGTTTCCTATTCAGGTCACTTTTATTTCTATAGCGCTTTAATCAATATACATTATGCCAAAGCCACTTTACATGAAGAAAAATAGCATTCGTAGAATTTATTCAGTATCTCAAGCTGGTGTAGATCTATATTAGATCTGATTCAGTTTAGTTTAATATGTCACCGAAATACACTATTGCTATAAACCTTTTTTAATTAATCACTTTAGAAACACTCAGTCTGCACTCTATAAATGCTGGGTTGTCGTAACCCATTGTTGGGTCTAATCGCCAACCTGATTTCACCATGTAAGACATGTTCTTGGATTAACACCTATGTTGATCCTGGAACAACATTCAAGTCAGAATTAAGGGATAAATTTACCGTTTATGTTAAGTTTAGGCTTAGTGTATGTGGTTCTGAACGAGCGTTATGCAACTATCCCTGTGATTTTGGGAACAGTTTACAGTTATGGTTGGGTTTAAGGGAATATGTATGGATTATATTTTCCAACAAAACGATAGATAGTTAATATAGACGTTAACAGAGATGTTAATGCAGGATTGCATCGTATACTTGGCAAAATCATGACGTGCTGGGTTAAATATGTACAAACCCAGCATTGTTTAGTGCAGCATGAAGCACGTCATCATTGTTTAGATACATGATTTTTGATGTCTGTGTGTTTAAAGATGTTCAAAATGTTTAGTGTATGGTGTGTTTGTTACTAATCCATATTAAAGGTCTGCTAATATCATCTATTTTAGTCTCACTATATATATATTTTTTTTTGTCATAGCACACAGTTGAAGCATCATTTTAAGTCAGTGTAATGATGGAAAAAAGGTTTGAGAAATGTTAGTGGTTATAAAACTAGAAAAATATACTAAAAATATAATATATATATATATATATATATATATATATATATATATATATATATATACAGTTGAAATCAGAATTATTCTCCCCCCTTTGATTTTTTTTTTCTTTGTTAAATATTTCCCAAATTATGTTTAACAGAGCAAGGAAATGTTCACAGTATGTCTGATAATATTTTTTCTTCTGGAAAAAGTCTTATTTGTTTTATTTTGGCTAGAATAAAAGCAGTTTAAATTTTTTTATGAACCATTTTAAGGTCAATATTATTAGCCCCTTAAAGCTATTTTTTTCCGACTGTCTACAGAACAAACCACTGTTATACAATAACTTGCCTAATTCCCCTAACCTGCCTAGTTAACCTAATTAACCTAGTTAAGCCTTTAAATGTCACTTTAAGCTGTATAGAAGTGTCTTGAAGAATATCTAGTCTAATATTATTTACTGTCATCATGACAAAGAGAAAATAAATCAGTTATTAGAGATGAGTTATTAAAACTATTATGATTAGACATGTGTTGAAAAAATCTGCTCTCCGTTAAACAGAAATTGTGGAAAAAAATAAACAGGGGGTTCAATAATTCAGGGGGTCTAACAATTCTGACTTTAACTGTATATATATAGTTTTTTTGTTTATATATATATATATATATGTAGTTTTTTTACACACATGCATGAGGAAAGTAAAAGCTGACTTGAATGTTGATTTTTGCATGTACAACCTTTTAACATTTACATTGCATCTAGTAGTATTTGCATTGCATTTTAATATACCTTTACTTACCAAACAGGCTCGCCTAACTAAGGTGGTTGATTGACAAATCCATTTACCAGAACCATTCAGTAAATGTGGGTGTGTGATCAGCTGCTCCTCATGCAGTGTTTGCAGCTGCAGCATCTCTGAGTCTGAAACACACCCTTTTATGTGAAAGGCGAGACTTTCCTCAAGTGTTTCAGTGACTAGAGCTGTGAATCTGTCAAATCTGTAAGCAGTTCTACACATCTCCATTCTCTCCATTTTTAACAACTCACAGAAACATGCCAAAAGAGAGGATCCCCCATGCTGAACCAAGCAGAAAGCTCTATGAGCACAGGAAAAGTCTCCTGCAGGAACTGAAAAGGTCATATGATGCAAGTGAAGGTAAGGAAACATATATAGATTTACAAACCATACAAAAATAAGTTTATTTTATAAGTTTGAATTGCTGATCAAGGGTTAGATTTTCTAACATCAATGTAAACATTCTTTTAGCTTAAAAAAGAAAAGGCTGTCAGGATGTATTGCAGACTGAATGCACTGAAACCTTAGAGCTGAAATAACTTGGGCGTATTGAACTGACTGAATATGTGTATTATTTGTAGGAGTTTTCATTTCAAACGCATACATTATGGGAGGAGAGTAATTGAATGAATCACAAAAGGTGATTTAAAGTTTGCTGTAGTCTATTTACATGCTGTTTGTGGTATAAATAAACTCTCGTGCACTTTTATTTAAATCTTTCTGAAGTCTAAGGCATTTCATTAGCATAATGTATAGAAATTAGTTTTTGGTTCTTTGATCTACTATTTGATGTAAAAACTACAAACAATGTCAAGTTAGAATAAGACAGTGTTTTTGTTTTGTTTTTTAAATACAGTGCATTAGATGCGTTAAAAATGAAACAGCAAATTACTCTAGTCATTACATTAGCTGTCAAGCCAGAAATCCTCATAGATTTAAGAACACTGAAAAAAGTGTTGCATGCAAAACTGTTGCAAACAATTTATTTGTGTTGAATTTAAACAAACAAATTAAATTTAATAATGTTCAACTTAATTTGTTTGTTTAAATTCAGCCCAAATAAATTGTTTACAACCACTTAACTTAAAAAAATTTAGTAAATCCAAGGATTCATCTTTGAATAATTTTTTTCAGTGTATGACAAAAGGGCCTAGCCAAAACTTCATCTTCCAAAACTACTGCTTTAAAACTATGTCCACCAATAAAACATCAAATTATTTAACCCTTACGGCTTGATTATTGTAGAGTTGATTTATTAGTATTAAAACACACACTGATGTAATCTGATTGTCTTGTCCGATACATACACATCTACTATAAGTTCATTATTTGCTTGTGCAAATGCAAGTGTTTACTTGGTTTACAAACTGAGGAAATGGAAAAAATTACAATATATTTCACACAAAGTGAAGCTTATTTATAAATTGCGCTTATGATTGTTTGCGGCCGGTTCTGCATTATCCAACTTATGATTCACCAATCAGACGATTCCTAAGCCACTATAAATACCCTCAGTTCCATATGACAGCCATCTTTGTTTTGAAGAACCCCCCTTCCACCCCTACTCCTCCTCCTTTCCTAGATGGGTGGCACGGTGGCCCAGTGGTTAGCACTGTTGCCTCACAGCAAGAACATCACTGGTTCTAGTCCTTACCAAGCCAGCCAACATTTCTGTGTGGAGTTGACACGTTCTCCCCGTGCTCCCGTGGGTTTCCCCTGGGTTCCCCGGTTTCCTCCCACCGTCCAAAAACATGCAACTTTAATTAATTGACTAATCCAAATCGGCAATATAGACATGCTCCTAGTAAGTAGTTATCTCTTAAGAGCAATCACTATCTGTTCATTAGTTACTACAGCAGGGGAGTTCTCCAGATCTACCTGAGCTCAAACTCCCCTCTCGCCTTGCAAACGGGAGGGAGCCCCAGGCTCGAGGATCTTATGAGCTCAGGGCTCTCTCCCGGGACAGCATGCCAAACAAGCTTTATAATCAAGTGTGAACTCTTGAAGGATACAAAATGTGATGCTTTTTCAGAGCCTGATAAACAGCAGTTGTGGGAAATGATCACGGATGAACTGCAAGACATCCTGAAGAAATACACCTTAGACTTCTCAAAAGAACAAATGAAGGTAAAGCACACAAAGTGGATCATTTGTTTTTAGCTTAAACATAATCACACATTCTCTGTGCTGTTTTCATGCATTATGAGAAAACTATGACTCTACTTTTGATTTTGGACAATAAACAAAATGTCATAGGGAAACTGCTTGAACTTGGCAGCAAAATAAACTCATGTAAAATAACACTGCTGAACGAGTCAACAAGTCATTGCTCTAACTGAATCGGTTGAGTAAATGATTCAGTTGCTCACATGCTGCTACTATAGAACTCATATAGTTTATATATTGTATATCGTACTCGTTTACATTTCACAAATTAAATGCTTTGTGAGTTCATCCCCAAAAGACATTTTTGGAGTCAGACGATGGCTGGGTCCCAAATAATCCTGTATGTTTGTGTGATGAGCCGGTGTGTTTTGTGTTTTTGTAGATCTTCAATGACCCTATTCATGGTCACATTGCTCTGCACCCCCTGCTGGTGAAAATCACAGACACTCCTCAGTTTCAGAGACTCAGACACCTCAAACAGCTCGGAGGAACATATCTGGTGTATCCCGGAGCTTCCCACAACCGATTCGAGCACTCCATTGGGTGAGACAGATATACAATGCTACCTTTTTAGGCATTTTAAGAAAAATAAACAATGTTAAAGGAACACTTCACTTTATTTAGTAGTATAGGCTCATTTTCCAGCCATGCAGATGAGTTTGACCATTTTTTCAATTTTTGGCGGGAGCACTTTTAGCTTAGCTTAGCATAAATTATTGAATCAGATTAGACCATTAGCATCTCACAAAAAAATGCACTTTGCTGCTGTACCAGTGGCTGCAGCAACAGAATAATAAGCACCGCTGTTACCTAGATGTCTAGCTGTGGACTATCCTCAGGCGCTGCATAATATCATTGTTTTTACTACAGCAAATAGTGCGGCAGCATAAAACTATTACGCCAAAATAAGAGTAAAGTCCCTCTAGCCATATCAGCCTAGAAAATAGCAACTCTCATTTTTTTATTAAGCTTAGTACACAATGTAAGTACATAAGAGTCAAGCTTTAAATAGGAAAATTATCCAAACTTTTTTTTTTTGAACGAGATGCTAATGGTCTAACCCGATTCAATGATCTATGCTAAGCTAAGCTAAAAGTGCTCTGCCAGACCTGGAGATTGGCTGAATGAGTTAAAAAAATGGCAAAACTCACCTGGTTAACTTAAAAATGAAGCTATTTAAGAGTAGAAGTGGAGTGTTTCTTTATGAATCATTTTAGTAGTTTGCGATTTGGGTAATTCTGATCATGAACTGACGTCTTGTTTGTGTATTTCAGCGTGGCGCATTTAGCCGGGCGCTTGGTCAAGAGTCTTTATGACAATCAGCCGGAGCTCAAAATCACCAAACAGGATTTTCTGTGTGTTCAGATCGCTGGTCTGTGCCATGATTTAGGTGAGGAGTAATAATTTAAAAGTGAAAATCATGCAAATTTATGCAAACGATGCCTGGAAGATTTAAACTGCTAAAGTAAACTCACTTGAGGCACTCACACGCTCAGAAATAAAGGTACGTGAGCTGTCACTGGGGTGGAACCTTTTTTAAAAGATGCACATTTGCACTTACAGGGTCCATACTGGTATCTCAAAAGAATATTAGTGACTAAAAATTATAAGAGGAACACTTTTGTACTTTTTAGGTAGTAAAATGTACCCTTGAGGTATTAATATGGACCTTTTAGGTACAAATTTGTACCATTTCAGTGACAGCTTGCGTACCTTTAATTCTGAGAGCGCAGATTCTAGTTACCTGTTTAATATTGGGAGACTGTTACATGCATACAATTAGCTCACAGAAATGTTTTTATTTAATTTTTTTTATATTTTTCCTTGTCATTTTATATAGTTAAATCAAACCACAACTTTGATGTTTAGCTGCTGTTTTGTACTTGAATGTGCATTGAACAAATTTTGTAATGGAGCTAAATCAAACCAGTGAGTGTTCTTTTAAATTATATGTTTGTGTTGTGTTTGCCTTTATCACATAGTAACAGCAAAAATAGATAAATGGGGAAGAGAAAAGGCCACATGTTGGACCCAAACCTGGGCAGCTGCAACAAGGACCCATTAAAGGAAATTGGGTTCTTTAATTTAAGTGAACTTGAAAAATGAGTGAGCAGAACTGAAAGTGTTAAGTTGTAGGTATTTAGTCATTCTAAGTGGGGTTAAATTTATATCAAGCAATCCACACAAAATGAAAAAATTAAGTTAACACTAAGCATGGCTATTAAGTTACATGAACATAAAACAACTGTGTTAGTGGTACTACTTGATTTAGTACTGCACACTTAAAAAAAACAAGCTTTTCTAAGTCACTAATCTTAAGTTTACTTTGCTTAATTTTTTTGAGGCAACGAGTTTGCATACTTTTTTTAAGTAAGGTCAACTAATTACATTTTACAGTGTAGATATACCAAAGATTTTGCTGTAAATATTTTGTTTTTTTATATTGTTGTTCATTATGATGCCATAAATGTGATTGAATCAGATATATTGGCCAAAAGCCATGTTTACCAAAACCAGAATAACATTTATTTATGTATATAAATGAGAAAAAAATAGGTTACTGTAGTATTAAATCTATAATCTCTCTAACCCAGTTGGCACCCTGATGTCAAAAAGACAGAAAAAAAAAAACATGTCTGAATGCAAATTAAATTAAACACTTGCATCAAAAACACGTCAAAAAATGATCACAGGACAGTCCAGTAATTGAGTTTTGAAGATAAAGTTTGATGTCAATATGATCAAGGTAGTTAATATACATTGTATGGAACAAAATCCAGTCTAAACCTGTTATTTGTAATCAAAGATTTTAAATAAATACTTTATAGCAATAATAATAGACTTTTTTGTGTCGTTACTTTGGTGGTCAAATAAGCATCGATGTGTGGATGCCAAATAGACTGAAATGATTTGCATTTTTAACAAGTTTTTTTCATTTGACATCAAGGTGCATGCTAGATAGTTGTAATGTACATGATCAAAAATATATACATGAAATGACTTTCTAATGGTGTAAATATTTTACAAAAATGGTGTGTGTATTTTGTAGGTCATGGCCCACTTTCACATGTATTTGACGCCCTGGTTATTCCTGAAGCCAAAAAAATAAAGAAATTAAAAGGTAATGGCAACTTTATAGGTGAATCAAGGTTCTTATGTTATACAAAATTTAACTTAATATTTTAAGTCCGTTTGGTTGATGTAAGTTGAGGTGACTAGAAAAGTTTATTCAATTCAACTAAAAAAAATGAAGGCAAGATTTTTTTAGTGTTGATACATTCAGACCTGCAGAACTTATAAATGTATATCTGGTAAACTAACCTAAAAGATAAGTGCATGATAGAGTGCTTTACAAACCACCTGCTTCTGCTTCTCAGGTTTGCCTGAGGATATCCCTGAAAGCTGGAAGGTGAGAGTGAACACCTAGTTAGTTCAGGCACTGTTAAAAATGTGCAATTTTCTGTGTTTTGAGCTTGATGTTTTTATCTCTCCTCATTTATTTCTGCTTTTGAATGTCATTATGGGATCTTGATCTTTCTTTCCAACAACTTTTAACCTTGAATAGTTGTAAAAAAGTGACTTTTCTGAATATGTGATAGTTTACAGTGTTATATTGTCTGGGTTGGTGTTGTATATTATATTATTATATTATATTAGTATTGTAATAAACTGTCAGCACATTTTCTGTTATTTTACGGACTTATTTCTCTAGATTTTATCATTTCTTGGACACAATATTGTTTCAAACTACTAAAAAAGTCAATAAAAGTCACTTTGATAAACTGTAGAGTTGAATTTTCAACATCAAAAGTGGACAGAGCAGAGATCAACATCCCATAATTATAAACACAAAGCACTTGTGAACCACATAATACGAAAACTGCTCATTAACAGATATTGTTCACAGTTTAACCGATGTCTGTCATATATAATATGTCTGTATGCTATATGATTTGTCTTTCGGTCTCCTTTCAGCATGAGCAGATGTCAGTGCAGATGTTTGACAGCATTGTGAAGAGTCTAAATGAGGAGGTGTTGAGGGAACATGGACTCACTGATATTGACGTCATCTTCATTAAAGAGTTAATCGAAGGGGCAAAAGCCTCAGATGATGAGGTATATAATGATATCATTAAAACTGGTAGCACTTTAGTAACTATTCACGCCATTTACCACTGGCTTATTATTAAGATATTAACTGTTTATTAGCATTTATAAAGTATAATCTCATTTTACATTCTTAATCCAGGCCAATACCTAAACCCAACTACTACCTTAACTGGTAATAAGCAGCTAATTAGTAGTTTATTAAGCTAAAAGTCTTAGTTAATGGTTTGTTAATAGTGTACATTCAGATAAAATGTGACCATAAAAATGAATCAGACTTTAGTTTTGGGTTTGTTTTCTTTTCAGTGGCCGTACAAGGGCAGAAATGTAGAGAAATCCTTCCTCTACGAGATTGTGGCAAATAAACAAAACGGCATTGATGTGGACAAATGGGACTATTTTGCACGGTAAACAGAATAATTTAACCCAGGCTCATTCTGAAAAAACGTAGTCCCGAGGACGTTTCTGGAGACCGCGAAATACGTCCCGGGAGGTACGTATTTTTGCAGTGTTTGGTTTTTGCGAATCCGCGAGAGGCCGCTGTGTGCGCCTTTTTGGCTTCTCAGATGTCTCTCACGAGTGCCGTTCGCATCCGCGCTGTTCTCGCGTAAACCCACCAGAGGCCGCTGTCGAACAAACGTCTGTCTGTGCGACTGGATGAATGATTGACTGGGCGATCGGCCAATCGGCCGGCCGACCCACCCTACTCCTTCCCCGAACCCAACCATTTTTACCGATTGACCCACCCAACAATTTACAAAAGCCGTCCAGAAAAAGAAAAGCCCTCGTCTGATTTTTTTTTACCACGTTTTCAGATTTTACCACATTCTCACCCTGTTATGAACCTCTTCGTTTTATTTCTTGGATTCTGTTTTAGTCTTATCTGATTTTTGGAACCGCTCTTCCCCAGACTCGAACCCAGTCGTCGTCATCGTGGTCAGCTCCTCTCTGCGTCTCAAGTCCGCCGACGTACAGGACGAGCTAACCAGACAAACTGGTTGCGGCGGGAAAGCCCTCCACACGAAGGTAAGCAGTCAGCCGGCAAGCGCTAAAAGGAACGGCGTAATACCGCCCCGCAGCGTTCGCTTAAAAAATGAAATGCAGCCATACGTACCTCCGGCTACATAATTCGCGGTCTCCAGAAACATCCTCGGGACTACGTTTTCAGAATGAGCCTGGGTTGGAATAATTATAATAGTAACTCTATTACTAGCAAGAAAGCAAGAAAATATATAATATAATAAATTCATTCTAATGTTTTAGATAGCTTTTTCTCATTTTGTTACGTTAATTAAGACAGCCATAAACAGATGTAGTCAGAGCCAAATAGTCATCCATAATAATCACATTTTTCAGAGACTGTCATCACCTTGGCATTCGAAACAGCTTCGACCATCTCCGACTGCTGAAATTTGCTCGAGTTTGTGTAGTGAATGGAAGAAAGCACATCTGCTTCAGAGACAAGGTACAGGATACATTGCTTTCCTTAATAATGTAAATTAACATGCTTTCTAGCTACAGTTCATTTCAAAGTATTATTTTACCCTATGTTATTTCTGCTTTTGAATTGCATTATGGGATTTTCATCTGTCTTCCTACAACATTTAACCTTGAAAAGTTCTAAAAAGAGACTTTTCTGCACAGGTGTAATAGTGTGCAGTGCTGTATTGTGTGTGTTGGTGTTGTATATTACGCTACAGAAACCTTGTAATAAACTGCAGCACATTTTCTGTCATTTTACAGACTTATTTCTCTAGATATCATTTATTATACATTATTTTATACATTACCCTCACCACATATCAGCCACAAAACATTACGCAATTCTGTGTGTGCCTCACACTGGATAGAGGGCTTAACAAACCACCTGTAGAACATACTTTCTCACCTATCTGACACTTTAACCAACACGGGTTCTGCACATTTGCACCAGACACTTTCTTTCAAATCACTGCATATAAAAAGCATTTCACATTTGTGAAGTTTATTCATAATCTAATTTCGAGAGGATCACATGCTTATGATTGACCACGGCATGTCCTGCATTATACGGTTTATGATTCACCAGAGGATTCATCAGACAATGCCTAAGTCTCCATAAATACCCTAAGTTCCATATTACAGTCATCATCATTTTGAAGAATCCCCCCTTCCACCCCTACTCCTCCTCCTTTCCTAGATGTGTGGCATGGCAGCCCAGTGGTTAGCACTGTTGCCTCACTGCAAGAACGTCTCTGGATCTAGTCCTTACTAAGTCAACCAACTTTTCTGTGGGGAGTTTACACGTTCTCCCCGTGCTCACGTGGGTTTCCCTCGGGTCCCCGAGTTCCTCCCACCGTCCAAAAACATGCAACTTACCTGAGCTACCATGAGCTACCTAAGCTACCTGAGCTCAAACTCCCATCTCACCCTGCAAACGGGAGGGAGCCCCTGTCTCGAGGATCTTATGATCTCAGGGCTCTCTCCTGGGACAACATGCCAAACACGCTTTATAATCAATCATCAGCTAATTGTGAACTCTTGAAATGTAGTGAGCTTGACAAACCACCTGAAACACTCCTATCTCTCTAAAAACACCCCCCTAACTCAAGCATTAATTTCTCTGAGCACATTTTCATTGTATAATAGTCTCATCTTGTGCGTCTTCTTGTTGGATCGCTGAATGCCTCCACAATTGGACAAAAGTGCCTGCTCAATGACAAAATATAAATCTATTATATCAGATATTCCTGAATTCGGCTTTATAAAATCTGGAGCTTTGTGTTTTTATGTCTGACAGGAGGCTGATAATGTCTACGACATGTTTCGCACCCGATACACACTCCATCGCCAGGCCTATCAACACAAGATCGGGAATATCATTGAAGACATGTGAGTTTCTCTGTCTGTACTTTAGGCTTTAACGTCATACCTCCACCCTTCCTCACTATTTTTTACAGAGTGTTTACTGGCATTTGAATAAAGTCATTCAGTTCAGTTATAACAATGCTCTTTTTTATGCATCAGGTTTGCTAAAGCACTCCTGCTTGCTGATCGTGACCTTCATGAAGATAGACCTGCAGATATGCTGAAAATTTCTGAAGCCATAAAGTCAGTGGAGGATTACTACAAACTTACAGGTCAGCTCAAAACACCGATGAGCATATAAAGCTATATATTGTGTTTAAACTACACTCTCAGAAATAAAGGTAGGAGAGCTGTCACTGGGGTGGTACCTTTTCAAAAGGTACACATTTGTACTTGAAGGGTCCATATTGGTGCCTCAAAAGTATATATGTGCCTAAAAATGTTAAGAGGAACTCCTTTGTACTTTTTAGATACTAATATGTACACTTGAGGTATTTATATGGACCTTTTAGGTTCATATATGTACCTTTTAAAAAGGTATCACCCCAGTTACAGCTCGCGTACCTTTATTTCTGAGAGTGTACACTATAGAAGCAGATATGGTACAAATTAGTCACTTGCAAATACCCTAATAAAATATTACCACAATATTACCCCAGTAGAAGTATAAAGTCATCCTTATGAATACTTCTGAGTCAATATACTTTATTTTGAATTACTGAAATTTGTCATAGTCAAATAACCACACTGATAATTCATGAAAATCTAAGTGAAAACATGTGAATCCACATTCACAATATGAACCCCATTTAGCTCTGTAAAATCAGTGATTCTTTTACTGCAGAATCAATCTGAACAGATCATTTGAATCAGTAAATCATTTACCGAAGACTCCCTCTGAACAGATCATTTGAATCAGTGAATCATTTAGTGGAGCCTCAGTCTGAACAGATCATTTAAAACAGTGAATCATTTAGTGGAGCCCCATTCTGAACAGATCATTTGAATCAGTGAATCATTTAATAGAGATTCACTCCGAACAGATCGTTTAAATCAGTGAATCATTTACTGGAGCTTCACTCAGTCTAAACAAATCATTTGAAACAGTGAGTTGTTCACAGATGTCAGTGCAATTCACAAATTTATTGCTCAGCATAATTTGTAAACCTATTAAATTAAGCTTGTTCATGAATTTAATATCACTATTTTCAATCAGAAAATGTGGAGTAAAAAGTACAATAAAGGTACCATGTATTGTTTTGGGATTTATTGAAGTAAAAGTGTACTAAAATAAAAAATAAAAGCTATGATAAAGTACAGATACTCAAAATATGTATGTGGGTAAAGTGGTGAAGTAAAAACATATTAATTTGCAGTAAAAATGTATTAATTTGAAGTAAAAATGTATTAATTTGCAGTAAAAACGTATTAATTTGAAGTAAAACGTATTCATTTGGAGTAAAAACGTATTAATTTGAAGTAAAAACATTAATTTGAAGTAAAAACGTATTAATTTAAAGTAAAAACATTAATTTGAAGTAAAAACGTATTAATTTAAAGTAAAAACATTAATTTGAAGTAAAAACTTATTAATTTGGAGTAAAAACGTATTCATTTGAAGTAAAAGCGTATTTGTTGTAAAAACGTATTAATTTGATGTAAAAACTTATTAATTTGAAGTAAAAACATTAATTTGGAGTGAAAAAAATCTGTCCACCATTGAGGAACAGTGTTTTACAGAATAACCAAGGCACTTTACAACAAAAAAAACTCATTTTGTGATTTTCACATATAAATCAGAGGACAGCGAAGACTGTAGCACAAAAAAATTGACAATAAAAACTACAAAAGGGAGTATGAGTGGGAAATGTACAGGACATTACTCTGAATAACCTGCTACGCTGGTGATCGATGTCTCCTTTTTGGCACTTTTGTAATATTTTTCCCACCTTCATTTACCCCCACACTTGTTTCTTTATTGCAATTCACTCCCCTGTGCATTTAAACTTTGTTATTAATAACTCACCCTAATGTTGTTCGATCCCCAGAGACTTGTGTTCATCTTCAAATCACAAATTCAGATATTTTAGATGAAATCCTGGAGCTCTCTCATCCTCTATAGACAGCAAGGGTCCCGCGATGCTCAAATACAAATGAAAAAGACCAAGAACAATTGTCAAAACTGTCAAACTTAGCCGAGTATTATTGCCCATAGTAAATGCACACACTGATCTGTTATTGTTATAAAAATATTTACATTTCCATTATTTTGCCAGATGAGATCTTTGAGCAGATCTTGTCCTCCACCTCTCCTAATCTGAAGGAATCCAGAGACATCCTGGACAAGATCATGAGAAGAAAACTGCCAAAGTTTATCGGAGAAGCTCGTCTGACTGAGAAGATCATGTCAAAGGTTGGACAGGAACTGAAAATCAGACATTATATAGTTTCATTAAACTTCTAAAACTGAGTGAAATCTTTAATTCAGGAAGAGCTACAAATGACCTGGAAGGCAGCAGTAGAGACGTACACACCAACAGACCCTACTGTTTCCCTGAACGCTGAAGAGCTACCGGTTTATGTGAGTTATTCAGTTAAAGACAAAATTATTCACCCTCCTGTTCATTTTTTTAATCAAAATATATTACAAGTGTTTTTGAGATAGAGCAGATTTTGTTCAACACATTTCTAATCATGATAGTTTTAATAACTCATCTCTAATAACTGATTATTTTCTCTTTGCCATGACGACAGTAAATAATATTAGACTAGATATTCTTCAAGACACTTCTATTCAGCTTAAAGGGACATTTAAAGGCTTAACTAGGGTAATTAGGGTAAAATTATGGTAATTAGGCAAGTTATTGTATAACAGGGGTTTGTTCTGGAGACAATCCAAAACTAATATTGCTGAGGGGGGCTAATAATATTGACCACACATACATTACAATTTGTAAGATTAATAAAATAATAATTCCAGCCAAACTAAAAGAAATGAAACTTTTCCAGGAGAAAAATATAATAGGGAATAGTTGTAAGTGCTCTGTTAAACTGCACTTGGAATATTAACAAACATATAAGTGTATAATATATTAGAAAATTTATAAGTAATATATTACAAAACTAATTATGATTTCACACAACTAAACTCTAAATATTATATCTATAAATAATGTCTATACCAAACACTTAATCTCTACCTTCATACCTTTAAATCTTTACAAACAAAGTATTTAATCTCCTATTATGGTAGGTGGTTGATCTGGATCACGGCATGAAGGACAAAAACCCCATTGAACATGTTTATTTCTACAGCAAGAGAAAACCCAATGAAGCTTCGACCATTAAGGATTATCAGGTAACTTTAACACTTTTTGGCCGATTTATATCCAGGGAACTACAGAAATGTATACATGGTTACTCATTAGTTACATGTATTAGTCACATATTTGAATATTATGAATACTATATATACACACCATATATATATATGGAAAGTACACTGTATAAAATGATTTGATATCATCTTATGAACTTATTTCTGCTTCTGAATTGCATGATGGGATTTTGATCTTTCTTCCAACAACTTTTAACCTTGAAAAGCTCTAAACAGTGACTTTAATGCACTTGTGTAATAGTCTGCAGTGTCATTTGTCTGGGTTGGTGTTGTATATTACACTCCAAACGCCTTGTAATAAACTGCAGCACATTTACTGTTATTTTACACTCTTATTTCTGTAGATATCATTTATTATACATTATATTATTTTAAACTACTAAACTGTCAATAAATGTCACTTTGTTAAACTGGAGAGTTGAATTTTCAACATCCCATAATGCAATTCACGACCGCAAATAAACACAACACACACAAAATACAGAAACTGTTCATTAACCTATTTTTACAGTGTAATAATCAGCATAATGTACATCCAGCTGGTTCTTACAGCAGAATTAAAATGAATAACTCATCTTTTATTAGCGACTACTTTTACATGAATAATTGATTATTGATTCAGATCAATGTTTTGGGTCTGATTAGTTTAGTTTTGTGAAGAGTAGTCATGTAATAATCAGCATAATGTACATCCAGCCGGTTATAAACAGAGAATGCGAGGCACACCACACTGCCTTTTGTTGACAAGAAAAAATTAAATGCGCTGCGATTTTTATTTTGCTAGGCAGCCACTGAATCAGCTGCGTGAGCTGCATGTGCGGGAGCTCTGCTGTTGATATTGCTATAATTGTAATATTTAATAATATTGTGATATGCAGGATTTGTGAAGTCATAAAGCTCTGGATAATTTAAAACAGCAACCACTAGTCTCTCCTCCAGCTTTAAAAATCTGCATAGTCATCTTGACAACACAAACACTGCTGTTCGTCAGTGGAAACTCCGCCTCTGCTTACATTTGATTGGAAAACTAAAAAAAAAACACTTTTTACACTCAACTGCGGACGCACAGAATGCAACGGTAAGGACTCAAGGCTCATAAGCAATACAACAGTTGCTGATCAATCGGTCAGGCTTTATTCTGCGATAACAACCGACTGGATGTACTTTATCTCTTAGTCTTTTGGTAAACAAAGGCTTGATACCTTGCCTTGGTCGATCATTTGGTCATTCACTTCAGGACAAAATGGGGAGAAAAAATCATTGCGTTTGTCTTGTATTGACAGCTGTCCAGTTTCCTGCCCAGGAGGTTTAATGAAGAGCTGGTCAGAGTTTATTACGGAGGATCTGGTGCTGTCAAAGAGGAGGAGAAGAGGAAGATTGAGGAGGCAGATAAGTGCTTCCAGACCTGGTGTAGATCCAGTCTAAGCCTCCAAGCAGCACAGTAACTGACACGTGTGTGTGTGTTTATATATATATTTATATATATATATATATATATATATATATATATATATATATATATATATATATATATATATATATATATATATATATATATATATATATATATATATATATATATATATTGTTACAACCTTTTCAGGTCTAGGGATGTGACCGCAACAGAAAATGAATGATTCGTGGTAGGTGATGTGCAATGGCTGGAAAAAGAGAAATTGATAACTCATTTATTTACATATCAAAATATAACAAAGAAAACAGGGTATTAATTCAGAAGGGGGCAAGGCCAAAACAATAATAAACAAAAACAGGCTAACTCCTAATGTGAACTTTTGCTACTCTGAAATAAAAAGAAACCAAAATACATAAACTAACTCCTTCTACTAACATAAACAGGAGAAAACTGATTCAAAACAAAATGGCACCCACCTTCCTACTTAACCCTCAAAATAAACAAACAAACAAATCAACCAGACTCACTTCTCTTTGGGTGAATTATTAGTTGTTAACAAGAAGATCACTGAAAGTAGAAGTCTGACTTAAATAGTTTCACCACACTGTAGATATTAAAGTCAAATCAAATTTTGAAAGCTCTAACAAACACAAGGTCTGTATGTGGAGAAAAGTTCAGCCACTGCACGATCTAGCCACCACCAACAGTTGAAGTGTAGATTAGGTTAAATACTCTCTCTCCTCTCCCAACAGCCAATCACTGGAAAGATCCAATGATCACTACCAGGTGGACACAGTTGTACACGCCAAAATATACGTCTCAGGACGTAACAATATATATATATACACACACTGTTAACGATTTTTGTAAATGACACAGTATTTAACTGTAACATGAACTGTATTTTACTGTAGGACAGTTTTGCAGTATGTCACTGTATTTTAAAGTTGCAGTGTAAAAATTACTGTATATTTTACAGTAAAAATGTACAATACTGTACATACATATACAGCCAGATAAATGGTGCAGTAAATGTTAATACAATATTTTTGCTGTAATCAATTTACAGTAAGTTACTGGCGAACTGCTGCTAGTAAGTTACTGTAGTTTCTACAGGACATTGTTTACAGTGTGTATATATATATGAATATAAATCAGTTAATTATGCAAATGTAACGATTTTATCAGCATATTTATGTCACATATTATAAAGTGTATCCCTTATATCAAGGAGAGAGAAAAAAAAGTTTTCTTTATGCCTGTCTCAGCTATAAAATATGCATTATATCATGCACTGCAAAAAAAAAAGACTAGTGAATAAACCCATTGGAACTGTTAAGTTGACTTTGCTGGCTTTGCTGTTAAGTTTTGTTAAGTTTTGGCTTCGTTATAATCAAACACAGTTCATTTACTTACTAATTTTAACCAGATTGAGATTAATTACAAATGAGAATAAGCAGTTTATATGAGGGGTTTCCAAACTTTTCAGCCCATGACCCCCAAAATAACAATGCCATTGACTCACAACCCCCATTACTTTCAGAGGTGGTTATAAACACACATGTTGAATGCAACGGCTCACACACACGCCACTAGGCCCATATAAACATGAGCATATTGACAACTCAAACAAAGTGCAGCAGTCTAACAATGATATAATTTTTATAGTCATTTATTCATTTGTTTAATTGAATATTAACCTCAGCTAATGAGACTGATCGGCACAATGTTCACAGCACAATTCTATTCTTGGGTTAATTTTGGAGACCTCCACGTGGAGATCATCCTCCATGTCTCCTGTATTTGGTTTTAATGTAATTGAGTGCCATAAAGATGTCAGAAAGTTTTGGCTGGTGCCGTAAAATCAATCTGGTGCAAGTAACGCTATTGCTGTGGGGATAATCTAAAACCCCAGGAGTTGCAATCCAGTGAAAAAAAAGAAAACAGATGGCTTTTTATGTGCATGTTGTATTTTTAAGGTAACTATTTTTATCTTCTGTATGTTATGGATAAAATACAGTCATTTTAATAGTTTATTAAATAAAATACATTTTTGGAAATCACCAAGCGACCCCCTCTTATTGTCCTGTGCCCCTCACTTTGGGAAGCACTGGTTTAGATGTTGTTTATTCACCATCAGTGTTTGCTTTAGTTCAGTTTCTGCTTTTGTAGTTTTACTTCTTAATACATTTCTGCATTATTCGTCCTGTGGTTTGACCTCAGATTTTTATTTTGGTCAAGATTTGGCAAGTCTAGTGTTTCTTGCGATAAATAAAAATTAGATTTGTCAAGATTCTTGTGTATTTTCAAAGTGAACCTCAAAAGTTGAAGCAAAAGTCATTTAGGCTGCAACAAATTGTCCCTGCAAAATCCCAGAGAGACTGTTTTGCATAATTAGTTTCAGAGTAAAAATTTAAGTAAGCTATTATAGTGTTTCTAATTGTTCAAATTCATTTATTCATTTTCTCTTCGACTTAGTCCCTTTATTAACCTGAGGTCGCCACAGCAGAATGAACTGCCAACTATTCCAGCATAGGTTTTACGCAGCGGATGCCCTTCCAGCTGCAACCGAGTTAAAGTCAGAAATGAAGCATCTCATGTGTGTTTTTTCTTATATCTCAACAGATCTAAACATATGACCTTAACTAACCTCTCTCTGCTCCACTTCAAATATTCACTTTGTCCATCATTATTACTTGTTTTTTTATTTGCATTGGTCTTCATTTGTAAGTAAAATGCGGCTCGTGCCTTACATGTGTGCGCAGTGTCCTACTGAGGGGTCAAAACTTTGTCAGTCAAATGTATGATAGTATGCAATGCAAAAATGATGCTTTAAACTAATCTCTATGATGTAAAAATAACTGGACTGGTTTAACAGATGCCTAGACTAAGCCAGAATTAGACCATAATTCAATTACAATCTCTAAAGAGCCCCTATTTTGCATTAAAAATGCCATATTTTGGTTTTAGGAGTCTCCAACAACATGCTGATATGAGTGTAGAGTCAAAAAACACTTTCATGGTCTTATAATCTGCATTTATTTTCTCCTATATGTCCGAGCGACTCCCATATGAGTCCTTCAGCCATTCATTTGCTCCCAAACCCCTCCTTAGCGCGAGGCTAATCTGCGCTGATTGGTCCGATGACGCAGTCTGTTGTGATTGGTTGACTGTGTTCAGAGCGAGACAGAAAAGAAACGCCGATCATGGCTATAGTATGATGTAGCAGACAGTATGTGAGAGCCCAATGCAGGAATGCATAAAGTAATGCAGTTAAACACCAGCACATACTCTACTCTTCAACACCAAGTAATACACACTCAGTATTAATACACACAGTGGCAAAAGTTGAACTATTTCGAAAACTCGCCGTGCGTGTGAGGAACAGCTGATGGTGGCCATAGCGGAGGCAAACAGCAGAGGATCACGAATTCGGAAATGCATTTAAATCGGTAAAGGAGGAAGCACAATATGTGAACAGACCCATACAGATTTAACCTGAGAGATACAGTACAAGCACTGATCTATAATAGATACGTGATTTCAAGCCACTTATACAACTTATAACACACAATTAAACACATATTTTACAAACTACACAAAACAAAGCAACAATCACACTTACATGTTCTGATCCAGAGGAAGAAGAAACTGGTCCATTTGAACTGTAACAGTTACTGACAAAGTCCCTGTCAATGTCTGACAAAGTTCCAGTCTCTGCTGCTCTTTCAATGGCAAACGGCCGGCGAATCCCGCGCTGCTGTGTAGGTTATTGTATCAATCCTCAGTAAAATGACAGGAACACACTCAGCACACAGTTGGTGTTGTTTTGAAAATGAACTTGAACCCTTTATTCCCCTCAGCCGAATCTCCATCTGTCAGTGATCGTCATCTTCAGTCATGATCAGTCCTGTGATCCACTGCACCTCCGCTAGTGTCTGAAGTGAAAGTGCGTTCACATTTTACCGGAACTGGAACTACATATTTGGTGATGTACTGTATCGACGTTGATGTGATCAAACAAAGGATCTGAACCCAACTCGATTCGTTTATTCAACTCTGAGTCGACTATTTCGCTAAAGAATCAATCGTTTTAAACACTTTCAGATTTAATAAAGTTTAAATTATGTTTAATAATTATCCTAATTTTTTTTAAAGAATGTTTTTGATTTCTACTCATGCTTTGTCTGACCTGTCAGTCTTCAGCTTTTACAGCTCGTGCCTTAATCCTTCAGTAATATACTCTAGTTTAACACAACTGTTGGCTTCATTATACTACTCCACAGTTTACTCTTCTAAAATCTAAAGTATTCATTCATTTTCTTTCTTTAGTTTAGTCCCTTTATTAATCAGGGGTCACCACAGCGGAATGAACCACCAACTTATCCAGCATATGTTATACACAGCGGATGCCCTTACAGCCGCAACCCATCACTGGGAAACACCCATACACACTCATTCACACTCACACACTACGAACAATTTTAGCTTACCCAATTCACCTGTACCACATGTGTTTGGACTGTGAGGGAAACCGGAGCACCCGGAGGAAACCCACGCCAACACGGGGAGAACATGCAAACTCCACACACAGAAACATCAACTGACCCAGCTGAGGCTCGAACCGGAGACCTTCTTGTTGTGAGGCGATCATGCTACCCACAGCACCACGTGACACCCTAAAATAAAGTATACTACAGGGTTTATTATGGTTTATCAGTCAATATGCAGCATGCTGGAGCATTCATTAACAAAAGAGTTATAATATATACAGCATAATTATGGTGGCTTGAAAAGCCAGCATACTGTTATCTATCTTAAACTTATTATTATTAGGCTGGCTTGTCAAAGCCAACCTACTGTTATCCTATTTAAACTTATTATTTTTTTTTTTTTATTATTATTCTTCTTCTTCTGAGACTAAAAATTAAACTCTATCTCCTCCTAGAGCTTTCGAGCTATGACCACCAAACTCGCACCAGACCTCCGAACTATTCGGACTCGGATTGCTATATCTTTTCCGACTGATCCGACTTTCGGTTTTCCGAAAACACCCCCGGGACCACCGGAAAAATCCCATAGACTTAACATGGGATCAAACTTTGTGAGCTCATAACTCTGGGTCAGACTGTCGCACAGACTTCTAACTGGGCTCATTTAACTCAGACTATCAATCTGCCAATGACTGATCACCTTTAAACTTTCTAGCCACGCCCTAGCAACCACTTTTGGACCCTAGAAACTGTCCCATAGACTTCCATTGCAAAAGACTGTCATTGACTTAACATTGAATCAAACTCTGTGAGCTCATAACTCTGCATCAGAGTGTCACACTTACTTCTAACTGGGCTCATTTAACTCAGACTACCAAACTGCCAATCACTGATGAGCTTTTAACTTTCTAGCCACACCCTAACAACTAGATACTGCACCCTAGCAACAACTGTCCCATAGACTTCCATTGCAAAAGACTGTCATTGACTTAACATTAGATCAAACTTTGTGACCTCATAGCTTTCCATCAGACTGTCATACTTATGGGTGAGCTTTATCTATCTATCTATCTATCTATCTATCTATCTATCTATCTATCTATCTATCTATCTATCTATCTATCTATCTATCTATCTATCTATCTATCTATCTATCTATCTATCTATCTATCCTTTTTCAAACTGTTTTTATCTATCTATCTAACTATCCATCCATCCATCTATCCATCCATCCATCCATCCATCCATCCATCCATCTTCAAACTGTTTTGATCTATCTATCTATCTATCTATCTATCTATCTATCTATCTATCTATCTATCTATCTATCTATCTATCTATCTATCTATCAACTGGTTTTATCTATCTATCTATCTATCTATCTATCTATCTATCTATCTATCTATCTATCTATCTATCTATCTATCTATCTATCTATCTATCTATCCTTTTTCAAACTATTTTTATCTATCTATCTAACTATCCATCCATCCATCTATCCATCCATCCATCCATCCATCCATCCATCCATCCATCCATCCATCCATCCATCCATCCATCCATCCATCCATCCATCTTCAAACTGTTTTGATCTATCTATCTATCTATCTATCTATCTATCTATCTATCTATCTATCTATCTATCTATCTATCTATCTATCTATCTATCTATCAACTGGTTTTATCTATCTATCTATCTATCTATCTATCTATCTATCTATCTATCTATCTATCTATCTATCTATCTATCTATCTATCTATCTATCTATCTATCTATCTATCTATCTATCTATCCTTTTTCAAACTGTTTTTATCTATCTATCTATCTATCTATCCATCCATCCATCCATCCATCCATCCATCCATCCATCAATCCATCCATCCATCCATCCATCTTCAAACTGTTTTGATCTATCTATCTATCTATCTATCTATCTATCTATCTATCTATCTATCTATCTATCTATCTATCTATCTATCTATCTATCTATCAACTGTTTTTATCTATCTATCTATCTATCTATCTATCTATCTATCTATCTATCTATCTATCTATCTATCTATCTATCTATCTATCTATCTATCTATCTATCTAAGAACATGCTAATTCATGCTAGAATCATGCTAGTAACATGCTAATTCATGCTAGAATCATGCTAGTAACATGCTAATTCATGCTAGAATCATGCTAGTAACATGCTAATTCATGCTAAAACGATGCTAATTTATGCTAGAATCATGCTAGTAACATGCTAATTCATGCTAGAATCATGCTAGTAACATGCTAATTCATGCTAGAATCATGCTAGTAACATGCTAATTCATGCTAGAATCATGCTAGTTACATGCTAATTCGTGCTAGAACGATGCTAATTCATGCTAGAATCATGCTAGTAACATGCTAATTCATGCTAGAATCATGCTAGTAACATGCTAGTTCATGCTAGAATCATGCTAGAACGATGCTAATTCATGCTAGAATCATGCTAGTAACATGCTAATTCATGTTAGAATCATGCTAGTAACATGCTAATTCATGCTAGAATCATGCTAGTAACATGCTAATTCATGCTAGAATCATGCTAATTCATGCTAGAATCATGCTAGTAACATGCTAATTCATGCTAGAATCATGCTAGTAACATGCTAATTCATACTAAAACGATGCTAATTTATGCTAGAATCATGCTAGTAACATGCTAATTCATGCTAGAATCATGCTAGTAACATGCTAATTCATGCTAGAATCATGCTAGTAACATGCTAATTCATGGTAGAATCATGCTAGTAACATTCTAATTCATGCTAGAATGATGCTAATAACATGCTAATTCATGCTAAAATCATGCTTATAACATGCTAATTCACGCTAGAATCATGCTAGTAATATGCTAATTCATGCTAGAATCATGCTAGTAACATGCTAATTCATGCTAGAATCATGCTAGTAACATGCTAATTCATGCTAGAATCATGCTAGTAACATGCTAATTCATGCTAGAATCATGGTAATAACATGCTAGTTCATGCTAGAATCATGCTAGTAACATGCTAATTCATGCTAGAATCATGCTAATAACATGCTAATTCATGGTAGAATCATGCTAATGACATGCTAATCGTTCTATCTATCTATCTATCTATCTATCTATCTATCTATCTATCTATCTATCTATCTATCTATCTATCTATCTATCTATCTATCTATCTATTCACACTTTTTAAAACGGTTTTAAACTAAATAAACTATTACCGACAGACTTTCACAAGCCAGCCTCAAAGTTTGTCCTCAAACTTTAATAATCTAGTTCTTCTTCTTCTTCTTCTGAGACTAATTTCTAAGTGTATCTCCTCCTAGGCCTTTCAAGCTACATACTTCAAACTTTTGTCAAACCTTCGAACTGGTCTGACTCGGGTTGCTATATCTTTTCTAACTGATCCAACCTTGGGTTTTCCGAAAAACGACCCAGAAAAATCCCAAAAGTCCCATTGACTTAACATTGGGTCAAACTTTGTGAGCTCATAACTCTGCATCAGACTGTCCTACAGACTTCTAACTGGACTCATTTAACTCAGTCTAGCCAGCAGCCAATAACTGATGACTTTTTAACTTACTAGCCACTCCCTAGCAACCACTTACAGCACCCTAGCAACTGTCCCATAGACTTCCATTGTAAAAGACTCCCATTTACTTAACATTGGATCAACCTTTGTGAGCTCATAACTCTGCATCAGACTGTCCTACAGACTAGAGTCTGGCCTCATTCAACTCAGTCTAGCCAGCAGCCAATCACTGATTACCTTTAAACTTACTAGCCACTCCCTAGCAACCAATTTCAGCACCCTAGCAACTGTCCCAGAGACTGTGACTAGCTTTTCTAACACATGCTAACAGTTTAAACTTCCTACTGACATGCTAATCTTGCTAGAAAGGTGCTAGCAACACGATAGTGACATGCTAGTCATGCTAGTAACATGCTAATTCATGCTAGAATCATGCTAACAACATGCTAATTCATGCTAGAAACAAGCTGATTCATGCTAGAATCATGCTAGTAACATTTTAGTTACATGCTAATTAATGCTAGAATCATGCTAGATACATGCTAATTCATGCTAGAAACATGCTAGTAACATGCTAATTCATGCTAGAATCATGCTAGTAACATGCTAATCCATGCTAGAATCATGCTAGTAACATGCTAATTCATGCTAGAATCATGGTAGTAACATGCTAATCCATGCTAGAATCATGCTAGTAACATGCTAATTCATGCTAGAATGATGCTAAAAACATGCTAATTCATGCTAGTAACATGCTAATTCATGCTAGAATCATGCTAGTTACATGCTAATTCATGCTAGAATCTTGCTAGTAACATGCTAGTTACATGCTAATTCATGCTAGAATCATGCTAGTAACATGCTAATTCATGCTAGAATCATGCTAGTTACATGCTAATCCATGCTAGAATCATGCTAGTAACATGCTAATTCATGCTAGAATCATGCTAATAACATGCTAATTCATGCTAGAAACATGCTAGTAACATGCTAATTCATGCTAGAATCATGCTAGTTACATGCTAATTCATGCTAGAATCATGCTAGTAACATGCTAATTCATGCTAGAAACATGCTAGTAACATGCTAATTCATGCTAGAATCATGCTAGTAACATGCTAGATCATGCTAGAAACATGCTAGAAACATGCTAATTCATGCTAGAATCATGCTAGTAACATGCTAATTCATGCTAGAATCATGCTAGTAACATGCTAGTAACATGCTAATTCATGCTAATTCATGCTAGAATCATGCTAGTTACATGCTAACCCATGCTAGAATCATGCTAGTAACATGCTAATTCATGCTAGAATCATGCTAGTAACATGCTAATTCATGCTAGAATCATGCTAGTAACATGCTAATTCATGCTAGAATCATGCTAATAACATGCTAATTCATGCTAGAATCATGCTAGTAACATGCTAATTCATGCTAGAATCATGTTAGTAACATGCTAATTCATGCTAGAAACATGCTAGTAACATGCTAATTCATGCTAGAATCATGCTAGTAACATGCTAATTCATGCTAGAATCATGCTAGTAACATGCTAATTCATGCTAGAAACATGCTAATTCATGCTAGAAGCATGCTAATAACATGCTAACTCATGCTAGAAACATGCTAGTAACATGCTAATTCATGCTAGAATCATGCTAATTCATGCTAGAAACATGCTAGTAACATGCTAATTCATGCTAGAATCATGCTAGTTACATGCTAATTTATGTTAGAATCATGCTAGTTACTTGCTAATTCATGCTAGTAACATGCTAATTCAGACTCGGCTTTTCAAGCCACCATAAAGTTTGTCCTCAAACTTTAATATCTAGTTCATTTTCATATAGTTAAGATTTATAAACACTAATGAATGACTGTAGTGTTTTGTCATGAGGGTGTGTGTGTCTGTGTGACTTGTTTTATGTGCACAGCAGTGCTCTGACTGCAGATTTACATTGGCTGTGTACACTTACTGTACATGTTGCGTATTTGTCTGTGTATTTTTGCATTACGAGTGATGTTTTTGACCATGTTCTTGTGTCCATATGGCTTTGTTTTGTATGCTATAGTCTGTTGTCTAAACGCACAAAGCCTATGTACTTAATGGTTCATTTGCCAGTTCCGTTTCCCTTCAGTATCTGCTCTGTTTGCTCTCTGTATTTATCCTCCCTGCGCTGCTCGATTGTAAAGTGTATTCATATAGCGCACTTATCATGTATGGTCATACACCCAAAGTGCTTCACAATCATGAGGGGGGGGGGGGTCTCTCCACTTCACCACCAGTGTGCAGGATCCACTTGGATGATGCGACGGCAGCCACAGGACATCGGCGCCAGTGCTTCACCACACACCAGCTATAGGGGGAGTGAAGAGACAGTGATAGAGCCAATTCAGTGGATGGGGATGATTGGGAGGCCCTAATCGGTAAGGACTGATGGAGGGAATTTGGTCAGGACACCGTGGTTTACACCTCTCCATACGAGAAGTGCCAAGGGATTATTAGAGACAAGACCTCTGTTTAACATCTCTTCCGAAAGACGGTGTACCCTTAAAAGTGTTCCCTTCACTATACTGGGGCGTTAGGACTCACACAGACCACAAATTGAGCGCCCCCTGCTGGCTTCACTAACACCACATCCAACAGCATCCTAGTTTTCCCATGTGGTCTCCCAGTCAGATACTGACCGGGCTCAGCCCTGCTTAGCTTCAGTGAGTAACCGCTCTTGAGCTGCAGGGTGATATGGCTGTGGTTTTGATTTGTTTAGACTAAATTTTAGTATGAAAGTTTTAATAAATCATGATTTATGCCTGAAATCATGTGTGTGATCGCATGTTTAGTGAATAAGTTGCACTGTTCTGTGCCAAAGACTAAAGTATGGTCGTCTTTTGTCCTGGGGTCACTCACAGGTTCATCTTTGTATCAGGTCTAGATATAAAGTCAAAGTTTTGCATGCTGTTTTTAATTTAAAATGTGTATATATTTTTTGCAAATGATGTTTGATCACGAGCTACCACAGCTCTTAATAATAATGCAGAAAAAGAAACATGAAATAGCAAGGACAAGTCTAGGATTTTTATCTCAGATGGGCGACTATGATGACTTCTGCTGCTGAGAAACGTGCAAAAGAGTCTATGGTAGCCCGAATGTTGACTATGATGGACAACGATTCATCTGGAAAGCTCAAGCCATTGTGAAACAGATATAGGGGAGAGCGGGGCATTAAGGAATGCTTTTTGGTATGGGTCAAGTAATGAACAGAGTAATGGGGTTGGACAAACCATATTTTTTTACCAGCAACACACAAGTATCTACTACAAATGAGCACTGGTTGTAAGATCCCCAGACTTATGGTTTCTGTGCAGTATTGCCAAGAATGCCAAGAGTATAATTGTTATTATTTACTCCACCTGCGGGGCAAGATGTAACAGGTAGAGCAGGGGTGGGCAAGCTCGGTCCTGGAGGGCCGGTGTCCTGCATAGTTTAGCTTCAACTCTAATCAAACACACCTGAACAAGCTAATCAGTGTCTTCAAGATCACTAATTATCTATAAGCAGGTGTGTTTGATCAGAGTTGGAGCTAAACTGTGCAGGACACCGGCCCTCCAGGACCGACTTTGCCCACCCCTGTGGTAGAGGGTTAGTCGTAGCACATGCTTATAACATAAGTAATATAGTACATTTCTTCATTACTTAATTAATTCTTTTATTCCACATAGCACAGTATGTTTATTTATTTATCTACTGGATAAACACATTTTGATTTATTTACATTATTATCCATTATAATACAATGCATTTATTTGAACTATTAGAAATAATAAAAAAAAATCTATTAAAAAAATATTTTCTATTAAAAAACTTTATGTAAAAAGTTCTCAACATTACACTCAAAAGTAAAAAGTTATTTTGTTGGGTTAATTGGTGTCCAACAGTGTGTGGCTTAATAGTAACACCCTATTGCAACTAACCCGGCTGTGTCGTGTTTTCCTCAAAACTGGCTAGCAGCCACTGCACCTTTCAAAATGGTTCCATTTTTTAGCCTAGAAGACAGTGATCACAACAATATAAGATTTCACTAATATACTTTCACAGATTTTTAAAAAACTAAAAAATATGAAGTATAATAAAAATACTTTTACGCGTCAAAAATGGTTTCTCCTGTGTTTCTCATCCAAATTTCGTCAAACTTTTTCAATAATTGGCAGGAAGACATCTGGCGACACTGATGAAAACCTTGGAAGTGTAAGAGGCTAAATTATTATATGCTTTTGTTTATTTGACAAAACATGTTTTTTTTTTTGTCTAAAGAAGGTCCATACTGACTCCAAAGGCAGATACTGATCAGATCAGGGCCTGGTGTGTGGACTTTGGGGGTTTTACGATGTGGTCACATGTTGATTGGTCAGTTTGAATGTCTTAGCATTTGGGTTTTAGTCACATGGTCAAGAAAGATACAAAATAGGTGGTAAAACGCTGCTCTGCCTCTTTTCTTTTCCTGGCCCGTCTTTTCCTGGTCTGCTTTCCTGCTCTGTTCCTCTCCTCCTCTGGAGTCTATCTTCTCTGACTCTACTGCAATCAGACTAACTTCTGGGCCTGCTCTCTTTGTCTCTCTCTCCCTCCCCCTGTGTCTCTCCTTCTACCTCTGGTAACTTTAATTATACATTTAAGCTGGGTACAATTTATATCATATGTTTTATCATTTCATATTTGATCATTTTATACAGTTATTTTGTAATAAATTTAGTTGTAACCATAGCAAGTTATTGTCATTAAATCATTTCATTTTCAAGTATTTGTGAATTCCTTTTGATTTAACATCAACACTTAACTGTTCCATGTTGCATACAATACAATCACATAATATCAACGCTCCCACATTTACAGCTATTAATACTGCCCTTATTTCTGTTTTAGGTATAAGATTGCAGAAGAATGGTTTGACTAGAATGTACAGTTTTCACCATCAATACTGATAATTTTTTTGTCATTCAGCAGAACTACAGTTGTTTAAAACCAATTCCTACAGAAACATGCCGATTGTGACCGTGTATATAGGATAAGTGGTAGTGACTGACACTTGTAACAGCCAATCAGGGGCAAGTGTTGCCTATTTTAGAGCCGGTTGGCTGTGCTAACTTTGTTTTTCTATAGTGAAACCGCGGGAGCTGTATTTAGTTTCTTTTTTTGCTTGTTTTAATATTATTTTGGTTTGTTTGTTGTTTGTTTTTCTCTTGTATAATCTATCACATATGTTGACTAGATTTGATATTTCTTGCAGGAGCTGAGGTCCCACGGGTGCAGGATCTTGAGGTGGAGGTGTCAATACACTTGTCATTTGCTGTGGACCTTTTGGGAGTGTGTGGATCTAGTGTGTGTGTGTGTGTGGGTGTGGAAGTGTGTTTGTTTTTGGACACAATTGAGCACTGGTGATCCCTCCTAAGTGTGACCTCAGCCATGCAAGTTAGTTTATCTTTTATTTTTCTTTGGTTTAATTTTCATGTTTACTTTGTTGTAATCTTTGTTTTGATTTACTGCGGTTACGTTGGAGGGTGGTGCCGGCAAAATGTTCTGAGAATTCTATGTGACTATTTTATCTGGCACTAATTATTGTGAAAATAAATGTTGTATTTTTTAAATACTTTATTGACGTCTCTTGCCTATATGAGAACTGAACCTGTGTGGCCTAACTGTGCGGTGTAATATTTGAGCCAGTTTTTATTTCCTGGGAAAAATTTCCCAGGTGGCGTAGTCGGAATTGCTATATGTGGAGGATTTGTTAAAATCTGAGGGGTTTTAGTTCCTCCTTCTCTTCCCCCATATTCTCTCTTGCCACACATGGTTAACCCTGAGCAAATACCTGTGTTACATTTGACCCCGCATTACTTTGTGCCCCGCACTCCGCTACACTGTAAAACCCAAAAAGTTAAGCTAACTTAAACCATTTGAATAAATCGATTACAACAAACCATTTAAGTTCAAAAACTAATCCTAATGAGTAGATTAAGAGAACTCAAACCAACTGTAAAACTCAATAAGTTAAGGCAACTCAAACCGTTTGAGGAAACCGATTGCTACAAACCATTTGAGTTAAACTAATCCTAATGAGTAGTGTGAACTTACTCCATTTAAGTTGAAGTAAGCTGAGTTCAAGACTCTTTTCGAATGAGTAGAATTAACTTTCAGTCAATTTTGAGTTAACTACACTCATTTCGGTAGATAAAGTCGACTGCTGGGTTTTACAGTGTAGTATAAATCACATTTAATGAGATAATATCAGATTTCAGAATGATATCCTCGACTCCAGCTGGAAAGACACCATGTCTGTGTGTGCTGCTGAACCAGGAATTCACTCCACTATTTACAAAGAAAGTAATCATGACACAGAGTAAACATGGCAGTATGCAGATCTACATCCACTTCTGTCATACTGAACACTCCCAGATGCATACAGCAGGACATCTACAAAAACACATCTCATGATAGCAACCCATGACACCTCATTCCCAGAGTGGTGAAATTATTTCTCTAAGCATGGTTTGCAGTTCTGGATACAGCTGAGGATGCTTAAATTAAAACCCAGTTTTATTTGGCTAAATGGATACCTTAAGATCAATCAGAAATTTCCAGAAAATCTGCCACTATTCTATCTACAGTAGATCTAGAGTTTAATGTTTGGTGTTGCTTTCTTTTGCACCTCTTTTACTTTCACTTTCAGTTCTGGAAAAATCCGTCGTTCTGTCTCCCTCTAGTGGCACAAAGCAGTATTACATTCTCAAATCAGATGAGAATGATAAACTGTAGAATGAACTTAAGCTAAAAACACACTAAAACAAAAAACATAATGAATGGAGTTGTCTATAAAAATGTATTATACTCTTTATATGTTTAGATGTTATATAATATATGTTTTAAATAATGTTTTTTGTTTTGTGTTTTATTGTTCACCGAAAAGTGTAAATCATTTTGATTTGAGAGCAGTGCTTGATTTGTTTTGAGGCACAAGTTTAATTTTGTAAATAGGGCTTGAAGATGAGCTCTTTAATGATTTAAGAAAATGGAGCAAGGGTTCAGAAATTCAGTTTGAACTATTGAGAAAAACTGTAACGCGTCATCTGTGTTTGCATGCAATGTTTCTCTGCAAGTCTTGACACATTTCACACCACATGCTCACAGTACAGATGGGTGAAACCGTTATAGAGAATCAGGAAGAAGAATCGTGAGAAAGGGGAAGTGTAAATGTGAAGCTGACCAATGGATGATGTGCGTATTTGACTGATGCTTCCATCTTGGCATTGCTTTCAAAGAACACTTTTCATCCATTCTTGGATCTGTTTTTTTCTCTAAATATCTGCAAGACTGGAGTGAATCTAGAATGAGGTCTGCATTCAGCATCTTCATCACTCTCTGTCTGATCTCAGGTCAGTTTTTCAATGGTTAGTCTGATAAACTAATATATATAACATAATATATTATTTTCTATGAGCTGATCGATTGTATACAATAGCCCTGAGTTATTAGACTTGTGTTTGGCAGGTCAGGGACTTTGCTTTAAAGTGCACGGATGCACTGGAGGGAGTTTACTCTTCAAGTGCATGTACTCGAACCAGAAGTCGTCTGATGTGGAAAATAATGGGGCATACTTTAGCAGAGATAACCCCAATAAGATGGTGATCAATACAAAGATTCAGAGTTGCTGGAGTCATAATTACAGATTTGCTCTGTATGATGATGAAATCAGCAGATTCATTATGGTGCTCATCAAGAACCTCAGCAGAGAGGATGATGGCAAATATACATGTGGACACAATCATAAATGGAATCATAATGTAGAATTAGTGGTGAAGAGCGGTATGTACTGTACTTTTCTTACAACAATTATATTTTATATCATTAAATATTTATTATATCATTATAATAAATTATATCATTATATTTATTATGGCATATTTGGGTATCCCTTTATTTAGATGGTCCCTTTAACAAATTTAGTTTATTATCAGTTACATTGCAGCTAATGGTTGGAATGATTAATGACTCTCATTGGACTATTATCAAACTGTCTGCTTATCTGCTTTTTGGAATAAGTGTACTTATTGTTTAAATTATGTAAATTGTCAAGTTTTTAATTTGTATATATTTCTGTATATGTATATATATATATATATATGTGTGTGTGTGTGTGTGTGTGTGTGTGTGTGTGTGTGTGTGTGTGTGTGTGTGTGTGTATACTTTTTGTCTACATACTAGATTAAGATCTTATGCTTCAATGAAAAGAAAAAAGAAAAACATTAATTTTAACATATTTTACATTGTTGGAGCATTTTTTTTTTTTTGCCAGTCTGTCAGTTATGTGCTTTTTAAGTTTCCTCCTCCAGAATAGTGCAATGAGCTGTGATTGGGCAGATGGAACAGTGTGCTGCGACTGATATAATGTGATTGGTTGAGCACTTTGACACAATCAGTGTTGATAGGGTTGTGTTTTTCCCGCACAATTGCATACAATTAATGGACATTTATTATATATATATATATATATATATTCTTTTGTATAAAACAAAATACAAATTACTGAGCATAAATTAGCCCCTTTAAACCATGTTGAATTAGTTTTCATTTTACTTTTTCCATTCAAAAAACATTCAGAAATATTTGGAAAAACTCTCTACCTTTATCCAGTTCATAATTATAAGCTAATAAAAATATAATTCAAAGTTATTAGATCAAATTACACATTACAGTGCGAGCTATATGTAATTTTTCTTTGCATGCTTATCACTTCATGTGTGTTTTTGCATCAGGATGTCTTGATTGCAGAGTTGCAGCTCTAACTACTGTATAACCCTAAAAAGCCTGAACAGACAAAAATAAATCCATCATTCTCCAAAGAGAATCTGTAATGATGTTTCAATATTCTGTGCACATTCTAACATTTTGTTGAAACTAATTTTAGAGTCTAGTTGTGGGACATCTGTTATCCAGGCTGCATATCCAGGACAAGAGACTACTATCATCTGTAAATATCAAGACAAGCTTAAAAAAAAACACCAAAGTCTTCTACACGCTGAATGGAGATCCAGTCCTCATACTGAACAGCAGCTCATCTGTGAAGAGGTTCAGTCTGTCTGACAGTCATAAAGATCATTTTAATGTCACCATTAGCAGCGTTTCTGCAGCAGATGATGGAGATTATTTATGTGGAGTGGAGAAATCAGATGATCAGCGTTTATCAATTACTCACATTACCTTCATTCAAAAGATTCATCTGAAGGTTACTAGTGAGTTTACCTTATTATAATGTGACCCTGGAGCACAAAACCAGTCTTGTATTGCATATACATATATATATATATATATATATATATATATATATATATATATATATATATATATATATATAAGATCGAACTGGCAACTTTCCGCATGGGAGTCGGTTGTTCTAAGACCATGGCCTCTAGCATCTGTCGCTAGAGCACCTTTGGAGGTCAGAGGAGTGAGGTTTACCTGCACAGCACTTCACTAGCTGGCCTCAGTTACATATTCATATATATATATTCATATATATATATATATATATATATATATATATATATATATACATAAGAAAAAATGGGTGAGTAAAACAAGAAACACAAACAGGACATGAAGTAGAGACACGGAGCAAGTTTCAAAGGAAAGTGCAAATAAGCAACAGATAGCGATGATTAAGCTAATAAGTGAAAACAGATAAAAACTGATGATGGGTAGGGAGCTGTAACTCAAAGTTAGAGGGAAACAGAAGGTGAGTCTAGTGTGGTGACAGTTCCCCCTCCCTCAGGAATGCTGCCTGAATGTCCTAGAAGACTCACCATGACCTTGGTGAAAATGATTAATGAAAGAGAAGTCCAGAATGTCAAAAGCCATAATCCACCATCTCTCCTCCGGACCATAGCCCTTCCAGTCTACCAGGTATTGATTACCTCTACCCCACCTCTTAACATCCAGGGGTTTTTGCACAGTGTACGTGACAGACCCCTCAATGAGTCTTGGAGTCAAAGGAGCAGAGGTCTAGGGTTCAAGACAAGGGCAAATGGCAAGTTTGATTTTAGAAACACGGAAAACAGAGTAGATGTTCTTAAACTGGGAACTTAATTTGAGTCGAACCAACATCGAGCTGAGCAATGTGATGGAAAACAATCCAATAAATGTGGGCCCCGATTTGCATGAGGGAAGTCTGACAGGAATGTCCTGGGTAGACAACCAAACCTACGAACCACACACACATAAATATAGAGGTGGCCGAGAACAGTCATCATCCGCAGATGCCTTGTTCCGATCGCCAGTAACTCTTGAAGTGTGGAGACATCTCTGAACAAACAAATGTGCGGATAGGTTTGCAGTTGCCCCCAGCTGACCAAAATAGACCAATTTCTATAGAATATAAACTGTGCACCCTGCTCTGAAACCATGTCAATTGGGAGGCCATGGATATGGAAGACATGGTCCAGAACAATTAGTATCTGTCATCATCGCTGTAACTTTTGGAGGGTGAATTAAATGTGCCACCTTTGAGAATCTGTCCACCACAGTGAGGACAACAGTACTGTCACCAGACGGGGGTAGTCCAGTCACAAAGTCTGTCGCTATATGGGATCAGAGTTGCATAGGCACAGACAGCGGCTGGACGAGCCCTGCAGGGGTTTGATTGAAGTCCTTAGCCACTGCACAGATCAAACAAGCCAACACAAATTTAGGAGTGTCCTACACCATGGATGGCCACCAGAACCATTGCCTGTTTAACTCATAGGCACACAGAGTGACAGGCTAGTTTACATGAGTGACACCACTGAAGTACCTTAGTTCGGACCACTTCGGGCACAAATAGCAGACTCCTAGGGCACTTGACATGCATGAGTACAGTATGAAGAGCCCTACGGACTTCAGATTCCACTCCCCAGGTAACCACTACCACCACACATTCAGGTGAGAGAATGATGGCTGGAGGTGTGGATCTGGGCAGACACGTGAGAGGATGTCAGCCTAACCAATCTTGGACACCGGGTCATAAAAAATGTGAAAATCGAAATGCCAATGGGTCTGTTGAGAATTTAGACATTTGGCGAACAGAATATATTGTAAGTTCTTATGATCGGTCTAAACTATGAAGGGAATGCTTCATTTTCCAAAAATATACACTTATGGTGAGTTTTGTGGTCCAGGGTTATACATGAAAAATCATTCTTTAAAAAGTAATTGAAAATCTTCTAATAAAGTAATAAATTAACAAATAAAATCTCTGCAGGTAAAATAACTTCAGTCCAGATTCAAGCCTACATCGGTAGATCAGTCTTCATCAAGTGTAAATTTCCCCAAAAATTCAAAGAAAACAAGAAATTCTTCCAGAGAGCTGATTTACTGAAGATCATGTTGGATGAACAGAATCAGTGGATCCGTCATGGTAAAGTGCACATGTATGACAACACCACTGAAGGACATCTGAGGGTTTTTATCAGCGATTTATCAGCGGCAGATGAAGGGACGTACAGATGTGGCGTAAACATTGATCAGGATGATCTGTACACTGAGGTCAAGCTGAATGTGAATCAAGGTAGAACACAGGTCATCCAAAAACATATATTTCCTCAGCTCAACTGGTTCCAAACTTCAATTCCAAAACTCAATTCTAAGAGTCAATGGCTATCATTTCTAAACATTCTTAAAAATATACCTTCTTTTGTGTTCAACAGAAGAAAGAAACTTGTAAATGTTTGAAACCACGTGAGGGAGAGTAAATGACGAGTAAACTTTCACTTTTGTGTCAACTGTGCCTTTAAAGATATTCATCCTCCGTTTGCTGTACTTGAGTCAGGCAGGCCATTAAACTGCTCATAGGACAGTTATGAAATTTGACACACATATAACAGGCATACTGAACATTAACCACACCAAAGTTGGTGTCAGTAATACAGTTTCTTTAGCGCCATCAAGTGTTAAACTGAATCAAACTGCATTTTTAATTTATAAACAACTGAGACTCATACTACTCTAACCCTAAACCCTCATGAAATGGCACAAGATCATTAAATTTGACAACTTACAAAGTTTATTCAATTCTCAAAGTATGAAATTTTCTTAAAATGTTTTTTATTGCATATTCGTTCATTGTTTTTGTGTACAGCTGGTGATTTTGCTCCATCAAGCAAAGCAGCTTTTATTGGCGAAAGTGTGAAATTCACCTGTATTCACCATGAAAAGAACACCGCCAACCACATCTGCAAAGAGAACCGTGACAAGATATGTCAGAACGTTGTTTCATCTAACAAGAGACAGGTTCAGCGTTCTGACAGCACAGAGAGAGTTTTTACAGTGACCATCAGTAATGTGAGTGTCGGAGATGCTGGAGTGTACTGGTGTGGAGCAAAAACCAGAGACACACATCTGACCTTCATCTCCCTGACCGCTAAACTGGAGCTAACCTTAACTAGTAAGCAGAGAATGCATAAACCATTTAAAAGAACAATGCATGCACATAGCATTTTAATAGTTTCCATTCATCATTAGTGCCGCCAGTGGTCGGACGTGAAGGAGGTTCAGCTGAGATCAGATGCCCTTACGAAGATCACAACTTAAGTGAAATAAAATATTTCTACAAAGGAAACTGCTTCACTCAAGGAGCACCCATTATTCGATCAGATGAAGGTCATATTAAAAGACCAAATATTTCAATGAAGGACAACACTGAACTCAACGTCTTCACTGTGAGCATCACCAACCTGAGAGCAGAGGATGCTGGGATTTACTGCTGTGTGGTGAGAGACATGTTTATCATTTCAACTGAGCTGATGATCATCATGAAAGAAGGTGAGCTTGATTTGTGGGGATAATCTCAATGTTTGTGATTGTCCTGTAATCATATTTAAAGCATTCGTTCACTTCCAGAATATGCATTTTCTGATAATTTACTAGCCTCCTTGTCATTCAATGTATTACTTTCTTTCTTCAGTCACAAAGAAGGAATGAGTTAAAAGTCTTATCTAAAGGAACTAGAGAAGATGATGTACTTTTCCAACCACAAAGCATCCTAAACTTAGTTCAAGATGAATAGCTGTGGTTATTTAGAGTCTTTTGGTGCAGTAGGTGATCGTCTTCAGAAACATGTTCTGTTATGCTGGTTGAAAGTCTCTTCACATTCCAATAATGATGATTAAAGCAAATGATCTAAATGTGTTTATATGTATTTTTATATTCTGGGTGAGGCATAAGGCTAAAAAATGTTCAACCAAATAAAATTTGTTGGGCCAACAATTCCCATAATTCTGATAAAGTTGCCCAAACTGTCTGTCAACAAATGCAGATTTGGACTTTTGCGCACCTCTGTTCATGCAACCAATTTGCCACCCCGACCAACCAATCTGCCATCCCCACCAACCAATCTGCCACCTCGACCGACCAATCTGCCACCCGACCGACCAATCTGCCACCCCGACCAATCAATCTGCCACCCGACCAACCAATCTGCCACCCTGACCAACCAATCACCCCGACCAACCAATCTGCCACCCCGACCAACCAATCTGCCATTCTGACCAACCAATCTGACACCCGACCAACCAATCTGCCACCCGACCGACCAATCTGCCACCTCGACCGACCAATCTGCCACCTCGACCGACCAATCTGCCACCTCGACCAACTAATTTGCCACCCCAACCGACCAATCTGCCACCTTGACCGACCAATCTGCCATCCCCACCAACTAATCTGCCACCCCGACCAACCAATCGGCCGCCCCGACCAACCAATCGGCCGCCCCGACCAACCAATCTGCCACCCCGACCAACCAATCTGCCACCTCGACCAACCAATCTGCCACCCCGACCAACCAATCTGCCACCCCAACCAATAAATCTGACATTTGACCAACCAATCTGCCACCCTGACCAACCAATCTGCCATTCCGACCGACCAATCTGCCATTCCGACCGACCAATCTGCCATTTCGACCGACCAATCTTCCACCTTGACCGACCAATCTGCCATCCCCACCAACCAATCTGCCACCCCGACCAACCAATCTGCCATTCCGATCAACCAATCTGCCATTCCGACCAACCAATCTGCCATTCGACCAACCAATCTGCCATTCCGACCAACCAATCTGCCATTCTGACGAACCAATCTGCCACCCCGACCAACCAATCTGCAATCCCACCAACCAATCTGCCGCCCCGACCAACCAATCTGCCACCCCGACCAACCAATCTGCCACCCGACCAACCAATCTGCCATTCCGATCAACCAATCTGCCATTCCGACCAACCAATCTGCCATTCGACCAACCAATCTGCCATTCCGACCAACCAATCTGCCATTCTGACGAACCAATCTGCCACCCCGACCAACCAATCTGCAATCCCACCAACCAATCTGCCACCCCGACCAACCAATCTGCCGCCCCGACCAACCAATCTGCCGCCCCGACCAACCAATCTGCCACCCCGACCAACCAATCTGCCACCTCGACCAACCAATCTGCCACCCCGACCAACCAATCTGCCACCCCGACCAATAAATCTGCCATTTGACCAACCAATCTGCCACCCTGACCAACCAATCTGCCATTCCGACCGACCAATCTGCCATCCGACCAACCAATCTGCCATCCTGACCAACCAATCTGCCATTCCGACCGACCAATCTGCCATCTGACCAACCAATCTGCCATTCCGACCAACCAATCTGCCATTCTGACGAACCAATCTGCCACCCCGACCAACCAATCTGCAATCCCACCAACCAATCTGCCGCCCCGACCAACCAATCTGCCGCCCCGACCAACCAATCTGCCTCCCGACCAACCAATCTGCCATTCCGATCAACCAATCTGCCATTCCGACCAACCAATCTGCCATTCGACCAACCAATCTGCCATTCCGACCAACCAATCTGCCATTCTGACGAACCAATCTGCCATTCTGACGAACCAATCTGCCACCCCGACCAACCAATCTGCAATCCCACCAACCAATCTGCCGCCCCGACCAACCAATCTGCCGCCCCGACCAACCAATCTGCCACCCCGACCAACCAATCTGCCACCTCGACCAACCAATCTGACACCCCGACCAACCAATCTGCCACCCCAACCAATAAATCTGCCATTTGACCAACCAATCTGCCACCCTGACCAACCAATCTGCCATTCCGACCAACCAATCTGCCACCCTGACCAACCAATCTGCCATTCCGACCGACCAATCTGCCATTCCGACCAACCAATCTGCCACCTCGACCAACCAATCTGACACCCCGACCAACCAATCTGCCACCCCAACCAATAAATCTGCCATTTGACCAACCAATCTGCCACCCTGACCAACCAATCTGCCATTCCGACCAACCAATCTGCCACCCTGACCAACCAATCTGCCACCCTGACCAACCAATCTGCCATTCCGACCAACCAATCTGCCACCCTGACCAACCAATCTGCCATTCCGACCGACCAATCTGCCATTCCGACCGACCAATCTGCCATTCCGACCGACCAATCTGCCATTCTGACCGACCAATCTGCCATCCGACCAACCAATCTGCCACCCCGACCAACCTATCTGCCATTCCGACCGACCAATCTGCTGTTCCGACAGCATAGGATACACAAGACATGGCAGTCGTATGGTTTTAAAAGGGGAGGAACTGTGATTTCAGGAGGCATGGCTTCGGATGGCAGGGGAGGAACTGTGTTTCAAAGATATTATACAACCGGTTAGCATTTAGGCAGATCACCTACTGCAACTTGAAAGAAAAATCCTGCATGTTTTCCTACAAAAACATGCATTTCTTTATGAGTGAATGAGGAAATTCATGAATATCTTGGATAACAAGAGTGTGAGTAAATGATCAGGAAATACTCATTCTTAAAATGTTTTATTTTTCTGCTCCTCAGTGCCTGTCATTCATAAAGCATCCATCGGAGAATCTGCATCCATCCGCTGTAAATGCATCAGGAAACACACACAACACCAGAGGTTTTTCTGCAAGGGAAACCAGCTGAACATCTGTATCCATGCTGGAGTTCTTGTTTCATTTAATAAGCCAGCAAATAACCGATTCTCTCTGACTGACGAATGCTCTGCTGGAGTTTTCACAGTGAACATCAGCCAGCTGACAGAGGAGGATTCAGGGAAATACTGGTGTGGAGAGGAAAGTTCTGGCTCATTCCTGTTCACTGAAGTCCATCTAAATGTCAACACAGGTAAAACACATTTCAATTTAACTACTGAGGTGGTCATTTGTGTGTTGACCCTCGTGTGCTGTTTTCATTCACTCTGGGGTGATTTTGAGCCCTAATTTGGCCATAACTTTGTCTGTGTTTCAGCTAGCAGAATGATTTCTGGTGACAAATCTTATTTTGACACATATTTTGAGAATATGCTTTAATTTTTTTTTTAAACTCAACAATACGCTCAAATTTACTACCCTTTGGTCATGTTCGGACTGTATTAAACTGCAGTAAAAATGCATCAGATACATTTCTTTTTTGTATAAATCTGTTAATCGTCCTCATTCCTGATGAAAACTACTAAATGTTTTTAAAAATTACAGGGTTTTAACTCTTTAATTGCCAAATTCATAAATGATGTCACTGATATGGTGGAAAAAACATACAAAATGACGTATTTTCAATATAAAAAGTAGTTGTGGACTGAATTTTTAAAAAAATTGATTTTTTTTTTTTTTTTTTGGACATGTGAAACAACATTGGCTTTGATGCATTGTTAGATTTTCATTTGTTTCCCCCTTAATTTACTGTTGGCTGTTTTTGCCCCATTGACTTCCCCATTGACCAGTTGGCACCATTAACCATTTAGAGAGCCCTGTGCAAAAAAAAAAAAAGCTTTGTTTCTAGATTTTATATGGAGCATAATTGCAAATTAAAGTATGTGTCTGATTGTGTGAGAGTGACCTTTATGCACTTATCTTGATGTGTCTGAGAAAATCAAAATATGCATCTCAGCTATCAGAACTACATGGAGTAAACAAAAACAAAGACTGTGTATTTGTGCACCATCAAATGTGCTTATAATGGAAGTCAATGGGGCAGAAACAGCCACCAACAGTAAATTTGGGAGAAAAAAAATGAAAATCTCACAATGCATCAGAGACGATGTTGATACTAGTCGTTCACATGTCCAGGACTGTGATAAAAGGTTAAAAATTCAGACCACAATAAATTTTTATGTTGAAAATACGTCCTTTTGTGTGTGTTTTGTCAACAAATCATTTGTGAATTTAGCAATTAAAGAGTTAATATCCTGTTAATTTTCTAAACAAGGACTGAGGTTGATTTACAGATTTATGCAAAAAAAAAAATATATATATATATATATATAAATATATATAAATAAAGTATATATATAATATAAAGTATATATATATAATATAAAGTATATATATATAATATAAAGTATATATATATATATATATATAATATAAAGTATATATATAATATAAAGTATATATATATATAATATAAAGTATATATATATATATATATAATATAAAGTATATATATAATATAAAGTATATATATAATATAAAGTATATATATAATATAAAGTATATATATAATATAAAGTATATATATAATATAAAGTATATATATAATATAAAGTATATATATAATATAAAGTATATATATATAATATAAAGTATATATATATATATATATATATATAATATAAAGTATATATATAATATAAAGTATATATATAATATAAAGTATATATATAATATAAAGTATATATATATATATATATAATATAAAGTATATATATAATATAAAGTATATATATATATATATATAATATAAAGTATATATATAATATAAAGTATATATATAATATAAAGTATATATATAATATAAAGTATATATATATAATATAAAGTATATATATATATAATATAAAGTATATATATAATATAAAGTATATATATAATATAAAGTATATATATATAATATAAAGTATATATATATAATATAAAGTATATATATATATATAATATAAAGTATATATATAATATAAAGTATATATATAATATAAAGTATATATATAATATAAAGTATATATATAATATAAAGTATATATATATATATATATAATATAAAGTATATATATAATATAAAGTATATATATATATATATATATAATATAAAGTATATATATAATATAAAGTATATATATAATATAAAGTATATATATAATATAAAGTATATATATATAATATAAAGTATATATATATATATAATATAAAGTATATATATAATATAAAGTATATATATAATATAAAGTATATATATAATATAAAGTATATATATAATATAAAGTATATATATAATATAAAGTATATATATATATATAATATAAAGTATATATATAATATAAAGTATATATATAATATAAAGTATATATATAATATAAAGTATATATTTTAAAAATTATTATGAAAAAAATATTTATCTGATGCACTTTACAGCAGTTCAATTCAGTGGATGTTTTCATCCCGAACATAAGGGTGCACAAGGGTTAAAATAAAACCCATTTAACTTTAGCACCCTGTTATCATATCCTGTGACCAAATTGTTTAAACTCTCTTGAAACTCTCACACAGTCATGGGCATTAAAACACATTCATTCATTCATTGATTGTCCTTCAGCTTAGCACCTTTATTCATTAGCGGTTGCCACAGTGGAATGAACCGCCAACTACTCCAGCATATGTTTTACACACAGCCGCAACCCAGTACTGGGAAACACCCATACACACTAATTCACACACACACTGATTATGGGCAGTTTAGTTCATCCATTCCCCTATAGCGCATGTGTTTGGACTGTGGGGGAAACCGGAGCACCTGGAGGAAACCCACGCCAACACGGGGAGAACATGCAAACTTCACACAGAAATGCCAACTGACCCAGCCGGGACTCGAACCAGCGACCTTCTTGCTGTGAGGTGACAGTGTTACAGCCACCGTGTCGCCCATTAAAACACATGCAAATATTAATTTATTCTCCAAACTAAACTCTGCCATTAATCCACAAGTCACATGATGCTCAACTATGATCTTTTATTAATTCACATTGCGGTGCTGCTCAGATGTGTGCATTACTACTAATAATGTGCAGTACTGTATGCTTATATACCTGGAAAGCTGTTTTGAAACCACAAAAAAAGTC